>NC_134356.1:546247762-546505262 GCF_048569485.1 Anomaloglossus baeobatrachus
CCACAAATCCCCCTTTTTCAGTTGGAGCGACCGCATGACCCGCGGGTCCGGAGACCCTCGAGCCACCCATAGAAGGTCTGGATCCGAGCGGCTCGGCTGCCGCCGAGCACGGGGCGGTACAAGACCACAGTACAAGACCACAATGTGATAAGAGACATATTGCTGAAATCTACGTTTTAACCCCTACCTCATTCTGTCCTGGGATTACATAGCAAAAACCTGCTAACATTCTCTTTAAGAAGACAGTTTTCTGCAGAACAGTGGCTCAAACTGATGGTGTCTCTGTTAGAGATAACATGATCTTGAGACTATTGATCCGTCAAATATTACATTTTTCCTATTCCTCCTCACAAACACTTTTATCTGGAGGTATATTTTTTGTATATTTTTATTTGATCAAAAGTTCAATACTAGAAATGGGCGAACTCTCAGATGTTTAGGTTCAGCGGGTCCAGCCGAACTTTAAAAAAAAATGGTTTGGGACTACACTTGAACCTATACATCTGCCAGGATGCCAAACCTCATAGAAGTTTATTGGGACATGAACATTATGCTCCAAAATGATGGTAGAAAACGCTAGGGGGATTAAAGCAGGACAGTTTCCTTATTTTCTTTCTTTCTCCTTTTTTTTCTTAATTATCCAGGTGGCAAATCCAAACAGTTTACATGGATTTCTCTGAGAACTCCATGTTTGGGGTCCATGCGTGGACACTAGGTATACAGGACAGACTCCAAACTTTACATTTCGGTTTCACCCATTACTTATCAATACACAAAATATAAAAAGAGACATGAGTTGGTCCCTTGTTAGGGAACAAACATATTAATGACCATATTTTGTTTTCTACAGTAAAACATCATCTGCAAACTATGCCTCCACGCTTTCCTAGCAAAACGGTTTTGTGTTTGATCACGCTGTGAAGATGCTGCGACACTTGTTTCCCTCCTGGAATTTCTCCTTGATTGATCTGTTGTGATTTATTATTTAACGTTTTAATAATATTCTCATAAAATAATTTTGAAAATATTTGTTTGGTGATTTTTCCGTTACTCTATTAGTAGCTCTTTGTAATTGTTGGAAATATGTAAAACGTCAAGAGGAAGTTTTGGGGCTGTTCAAACAAATCAAATCTCAAACTGATCGACTTCAACAAGCTCGCGGATTTCAGAAAGTTCCAAACAAATTTGATTTGCATCTAATTAAATCATTAATCTTTAGTACTTACACAAGGAGATATTCCTTCTATTTACATGAAATCAGATGTTTGCAAACACTTGTTAAAGAGTGGAACAATCAGAGAAGAATAATGGAAACATGTGCACCACTTCTGCATTTTTTACCCACGCCTGGTTTTGGCTTACAAAAACTGATGTAAAAAAACTCAGCAAATACTAAAGGCGTGGCTGTGGCCTAATGGTGTGAGGCTCATGTACATGGCTGTATTAGGCCACATTCACAGTGAGTATTTTGCCTCAGTATTTGTAGCTAAAACCAGTTGTGGGTAAAAAAATGCAGAAGTGGTGCCGTGTTTCTATTCTACTTATATACTTGTTCCACTTCTGGCTTTAGTTTACAAATACTGAGGTAAAAGACTCACCAAATACTCAAGTGTGTACAAGGCCTCACAGATGTGCTTTTAATTTTTCAGTCATAGGCTGCCACAAAGGTATATGACTGAATAGGATAACTGAAGTGAGCACTAATATATATATATATGAGTGCAAGCCAAAAATACATACTATATATAAGAATAAGGCTGCACATCAAACTTAGATAATGGTATAATGCCTCAAGCATATGGAAAAATATTGGAATATACAATGAAAAATGCTACTTGCTAATTTGAACATGTGAATAATGAATTGCATACCTGCCATGAATATTAGGAAAAGGAGATATTTAGCAATCGCATTGATCAATGTAACTGAGCCCCAAGGCCTCGTCAAGGCATATCTCTATATTGGGGTCCCTAGCTCTGTGACCCTAACTGTGTGTCATCTCATTGCAATTAAAAACTGCTATGGGTGGAGAGGGGTAACTAAGGACTTTCTTATATAGGAGATGGAAAAAACATGGCCGAAAGGGGCGGAGCTGTGTTCACATTCAGAAAAAAACTACATATAACTGAATAGGATAACTGAAGTGAGCACTAATATATATATATATATGAGTGCAAGCCAAAAATACATACTATATATAAGAATAAGGCTGCACATCAAACTTAGATAATGGTATAATGCCTCAAGCATATGGAAAAATATTGGAATATACAATGAAAAATGCTACTTGCTAATTTGAACATGTGAATAATGAATTGCATACCTGCCATGAATATTAGGAAAAGGAGATATTTAGCAATCGCATTGATCAATGTAACTGAGCCCCAAGGCCTCGTCAAGGCATATCTCTATATTGGGGTCCCTAGCTCTGTGACCCTAACTGTGTGTCATCTCATTGCAATTAAAAACTGCTATGGGTGGAGAGGGGTAACTAAGGACTTTCTTATATAGGAGATGGAAAAAACATGGCCGAAAGGGGCGGAGCTGTGTTCACATTCAGAAAAAAACTACATATAACTGAATAGGATAACTGAAGTGAGCACTAATATATATATATATGAGTGCAAGCCAAAAATGCATACTATATATAAGAATAAGGCTGCACATCAAACTTAGATAATGGTATAATGCCTCAAGCATATGGAAAAATATTGGAATATACAATGGAAAATGATACTTGCTAATTTGAACATGTGAATAATGAATTGCATAC
Source organism: Anomaloglossus baeobatrachus (assembly GCF_048569485.1). NCBI lineage: Eukaryota > Metazoa > Chordata > Amphibia > Anura > Aromobatidae > Anomaloglossus > Anomaloglossus baeobatrachus. The sequence goes on from NC_134356.1 coordinate 546,250,536, forward strand.
CTGCCATGAATATTAGGAAAAGGAGATATTTAGCAATCGCATTGATCAATGTAACTGAGCCCCAAGGCCTCGTCAAGGCATATCTCTATATTGGGGTCCCTAGCTCTGTGACCCTAACTGTGTGTCATCTCATTGCAATTAAAAACTGCTATGGGTGGAGAGGGGTAACTAAGGACTTTCTTATATAGGAGATGGAAAAAACATGGCCGAAAGGGGCGGAGCTGTGTTCACATTCAGAAAAAAACTACATATAACTGAATAGGATAACTGAAGTGAGCACTAATATATATATATATGAGTGCAAGCCAAAAATACATACTATATATAAGAATAAGGCTGCACATCAAACTTAGATAATGGTATAATGCCTCAAGCATATGGAAAAATATTGGAATATACAATGAAAAATGCTACTTGCTAATTTGAACATGTGAATAATGAATTGCATACCTGCCATGAATATTAGGAAAAGGAGATATTTAGCAATCGCATTGATCAATGTAACTGAGCCCCAAGGCCTCGTCAAGGCATATCTCTATATTGGGGTCCCTAGCTCTGTGACCCTAACTGTGTGTCATCTCATTGCAATTAAAAACTGCTATGGGTGGAGAGGGGTAACTAAGGACTTTCTTATATAGGAGATGGAAAAAACATGGCCGAAAGGGGCGGAGCTGTGTTCACATTCAGAAAAAAACTACATATAACTGAATAGGATAACTGAAGTGAGCACTAATATATATATATATGAGTGCAAGCCAAAAATACATACTATATATAAGAATAAGGCTGCACATCAAACTTAGATAATGGTATAATGCCTCAAGCATATGGAAAAATATTGGAATATACAATGAAAAATGCTACTTGCTAATTTGAACATGTGAATAATGAGTTGCATACCTGCCATGAATATTAGGAAAAGGAGATATTTAGCAATCGCATTGATCAATGTAACTGAGCCCCAAGGCCTCGTCAAGGCATATCTCTATATTGGGGTCCCTAGCTCTGTGACCCTAACTGTGTGTCATCTCATATATAGTATGTATTTTTGGCTTGCACTCATATATATATATATTAGTGCTCACTTCAGTTATCCTATTCAGTTATATGTAGTTTTTTTCTGAATGTGAACACAGCTCCGCCCCTTTCGGCCATGTTTTTTCCATCTCCTATATAAGAAAGTCCTTAGTTACCCCTCTCCACCCATAGCAGTTTTTAATTGCAATGAGATGACACACAGTTAGGGTCACAGAGCTAGGGACCCCAATATAGAGATATGCCTTGACGAGGCCTTGGGGCTCAGTTACATTGATCAATGCGATTGCTAAATATCTCCTTTTCCTAATATTCATGGCAGGTATGCAATTCATTATTCACATGTTCAAATTAGCAAGTAGCATTTTTCATTGTATATTCCAATATTTTTCCATATGCTTGAGGCATTATACCATTATCTAAGTTTGATGTGCAGCCTTATTCTTATATAAAAAGGTATATGAGACCTCCTAATTATATATAGAGACAATAAGTTTTCTTTTGTATTTTCTGTCACATAAATTGCATTTAGGAGAAAATACCTCAATTTAAAAATAGTTTGACAGAGGCAGTGGAAATTAAATAAAAAAAATTAACTTTAGCTATAGTACATTAAAGGAAACCTGACAGCTAGTACAAGCTGGGTGATCCACAGGGACCATGTATCAAACCATGGCTATATAATTTCAGGGAACTATCATGGGTGTGTCACGTGTCACAGACAGTCATGTGGTTTCTGGCCATCGAAGGTCACAGTGTTTGGCTGCGCAGAATACTTACTGACTTTCCATTGTTTCTTGTGTCATTATTCATTGGTATAGATAGCTTTCCTGTTGGAGTCATCTCTCTTCCTTTTAGACCCAGCAGTAGCTCGCCTTCCATCCACCTGTTGATTGTTCGTATTGCCTTGGTATTTAAATACCCCTTCCTTCCATTGGACTGTGCTGGTGATATTTTCAGTTACTTCAAGCTAAGGTTGCAAGCAGGTGGCTTTTACTCCTCTGTGGTATCGTTGCTGAAAGCTTTGCTGAACTCCATCCTGAGTCATCTAATGATAAGTAGTTCATGTTTCTCCCCCAGTGTGTCCCCATTGTGTCTTCATTAATTGGTTTTTTTTGGGAGTTGACGAAGAGCTCATCCCATCCATTCCCTATTTAGGGCCCAGCATTAGGGATACCTATAGTCAGGTATCTGGCTCCACATATAGGTGCAGAACCTATCTAGGGTGGTGAACGATCCCAGGGACTAGCAGTAGGTTCAGTCAGGGGTCAGCATATCCCCTCTCCCTTCCCTTCCCTTTTTATGGGTGCTTGCTACTTCCCCATACCTAGCGTGACAGGAATCTGTCATGTGAAAAATGATATCCTTCAGATATGGGATGAATCTGCAGTTTATTAGCGTTTTGAACCTACCCTGTTGCTTTGAGTAAGTTAGCTTTATTTCTCCTTGCAACATTCGGCTTCCAGTCATCGTGGTGGCACTCGCTTGAGTTTAGTCACCGCTCAGTATATAGTGAGCAACAGCTGTAACTGCACCCCTACACTGACTGACAGCTGACTCTGCATTAGGGTATATATACAAATTAGCCCCTGTGCCCTTTCTTCAGCTGTTTTTAGAGGGATGGTAATAGCAGCTAGTAAAATAGCAAAAGCTCTGGTCTCAATAGTGCAAAATAGAACAATAGATATAAAAAGGGGGGAATTACTGTTCTTATACTTTCTCTATTAACTAGATGTACACGCAAGACAAATAACTACATCAAAAAGAGAGTCACAGAGAGCCGCAAGACAAACAACCAACTACTTTGCATTAGAGCTGGCTGTCAGTCAGTGCATGGGGGTGCACGGTTAAAGCCACAGCTCACTATACTCACTAAATACTATGAGCGCTGATTAAACCTGCGGCGACGCAACCCGGATGAGTGGAATCCATAAAGTTAAATTCTCCCCACCCGCTGCCCTGAAGTGACAGGTCTCCCCTTGTGTGTGTTTGTAGGGAGACACTTCTCACTCCAGGGCAGTAGGTGAGGAGATGACTCCAGGCATTCGCCTGTCCAACTAGTCTCCTGTGTCTGTTCCTGGCAGCTATTAAACTGAGCTGCAGCATTTCAGAAATACTCCCATTAAGTATTTTATTTATTAAATGTGCGCATATATGCATGAAATGTAGTGTGAGTCTACTAATCTTCTCACCTGCCGCTGCTTTCTCTGGTGTCCAGTGCTGTTCTTCTCCATTATTCGGTGATTTCGCCACTCTACAGACTGTCTGGGTCATGCTGCAGTTCTGCATGACCTTGAAGTGTCTTTTTCAATGTAGACCTATGAAGTTTTAGAATGAGGCTCCATGACTTACATTATAAAAGAGACTTCCAGCTCACGTATCTCACTTAATATGTAGTACTCATCCCGGGTAAGGAGAAGTAAATCGCTGGTGTTTCTCACATTCACACAATAAACACAGTTAGGTGCTTTCCCACCGGTGGGATGGCCTGGGGTAGATAGGGGGTGGCCATCACAAAGCATGGGTCTTTCCTGGTCACTAGCACAACCATCTGGGGGGCGTGCACCACTTAGGGAAAAGGTAAGGAGCATCTTCACACTTAGCCAGTTAGCCCCGGGCACAGCTTGGGGTGAGGAGCACAGTCGGGACTTCGGTCCAGGCATATTCTCTCTACCTTCACACTTCTGGGAGCATTACAAGACCTGTGGCTTGGAGCAGGCTGCTCAGCCCGGGTTCTCTACAGCTACACGGGATTCCAGGGTCTGCGGAGATTGCAGGGAGCACCCGCAGCCCGTACCACATTCCGCATACACCAAGATTGGAGGGACCCCAACCAGAAAGGACTCCCAGTGGGAAAACCGGCGGTGACCTCGAATTGCTCAGCTTCGACTGGGGCCCATCACCGCGGTGACCGGAATCTCTCGGGTAAACCAGAACTGTGAGTAAAGAAACCTTGAACCCGGGGAGACTGTATCCGCCTGTCCTTGCCGGCACCCCGCACTTTGGCGCCAGCCATCCCTACAACCCTCATCATCTTCCCCGGGGCCCGCTCCAACTGTGGTGAGCAGAAACATCTTAGCTGCTACAACCATCCACCCGAAGGCCAGCGACAGCAGCAGTGGCTAATCCCTGGCCTCATACCGCAGGTGGCGTCACGAGACAAACCTCCATAATCATACCCCCTTTCTTTTATTGTACACCTTGGGGCCAGGAAGCCGAGCAGGGCCACCCGTGACATCCCCAGACCCGACATCACCGGCCTAGCGATGAGTAACAAGTTTAACCCCTTGCCCCGTGCGTGCTACACATAGGCCATAGAATGAACTGGATAGTCACAGCTGTGGTGACGTCACTGAGAATAGCAGAAAGGCGCTGGAGACCTGAGAGAGCAGTATGTGAGTATACTAACACACTCACACTACATTACATGCAGATACAGACACATTCAAAGAATACAAATCTTGATGGAAGGACTTCCTTAAAAATACTGAATATGGCTGAAAACCTGCAGTCAGTGTTTCATACATGAGGCTCATAGATTGGGCATTATGTATCAGCTGTCAGGTTCCCTTTAATAACAACTTTGATTAATTTTAACACAATGTACCTGGGGATTATTAAAATATAAACACCGAAATCCAAGAGAAATAAATTACTTCTCCTAGATGACAAATTAACAAAAGGTAAGTTCTAAGGATGATATTAAATTACATTATTTAATTAGAAAAATGACAAAAGATCAAGCCACTGCTCAAAAGTATTTTCTAATTCAACTGTTAAAAGTAGCAAAAGAGAACAAGTAAGACAGAATTCAGAAGATATCAGATGTAGCTTCTTATGAATGACGATCTTAAAGAGAAGCTCTACCACTTGCGCCATTTTATTGAAAACTACTTGCAGACCACTCTGCACAAGCGCAGCCTCTGGCGAGTATGGTGCCGGCGAAAACTTTATAACAGGAGGAGATTACATGCAAAGCAGTGATCTGTCACAAAGACATCAGAGGCAGGTACATGGGCCATGGCAGGAGACAAAGACTCTACTGACAGTCTCACCGCTATGTACCCAAATCTTATCACACAAAAGCTTCAAATGCTGATTAAAAAACTACCACATAGCAAATTTTTTTCACTACAGGTATCGATTTAATCAGTATAACAGTGCCATTATGGCCATGCCTTTACTTTAAAGGTAAGGACACATGGCAAGTAAAACGGAGTGAGTAGAATGCGATAAAAATCACTCTAATCGGACTGCGAAAACAATGGCAGCTTGCTCCAGGTGCAATCCAACTTGTTTTCACTTGCACCCCATACCAGTCTATAGGTGCGAGAGAAACATCACACTGCACTCACATTACACCAAAGTGCAGTGCGATAATCGCGTCAGCTGATAATGGAGGAGATAGTCCCTTCCTCACCTCCACAGCTGTGCTCCGATCATAGGTTTGCATCACAGTATAATGACACTTAGCTTACACTCGCAGCAGAGCGGAAGTCGAGGGTCATTAGCATATCGCATTGGATGCTAAATGCCCATGTGTCCTTAGCCTAACATTCAAAATCGTGCTGACAGGTTCCCTTTAATATTTGATTGATATTTACTTCCACCTGACAGCTGTGTTTCTGCATAGAAGCTGCTGTAGACTAGTCAGATGGGATGGTCTGGTGGCTCCTCCCTGTCCACTGCCCTGGAGTGACAGACCACCCCCTTTAAGTGCACACAGCCAGTGCACAATACAAGCTGCATGGGAATCGGAAGTACAGTACAGACCAAAAGTTTGGACACACCTTCTCATCTCTAGAACAATTGTTAAAAGGAGACTTTGTGCAGCAGGCCTTCATGGTAAAATAGCTGCTAGGAAACCACTGCTATGGACAGAAGAGACTTGTTTGGGCTAAAGAACACAAGGAATGGACATTAGACCAGTGGAAATCTGTGCTTTGGTCTGATGAGTACAAATTTGAGATCTTTGGATCCAACCACCGTGTCTTTGTAGAAAAGGTGAACGCATGGACTCTACATGGCTGGTTCCCACCGGGAAGCATGGAGGAGGAGGTGTGATGGTGTGGGGGTGCTTTGCTGGTGACACTGTTGGGGGATTTATTCAAAATTGAAGGCATACTGAACCAGCATGGCTACCACAGCATCTTGCAGCGGCGTGCTATTCCATCTGGTTTGCGTTTAGTTGGACCATCATTTATTTTTCAACAGGACAATGACCCCAAACACACCTCCAGGCTGTGTAAGGGCTATTTGACTAAGAAGGAGAGTGATTGGGGGCTACGCCAGATGACCTGGTCTCCACAGTCACCAGACCTGAACCCAATCGAGATGGCTTGGGGTGAGCTGGACCGCAGAGTGAAGGCAAAAGGGCCAACAAGTGCTAAGCATCTCTGGGAACTCCTTCTAGACTGTTGCAAGACCATTTCCGGTGACTACCTCTTGAACCTTATCAAGAGAATGCCAAGCAGTAATCAAAGCAAACGGTGGCTACTTTGAAGAACCTAGAATATAAGACATATTTTCAGTTGTTTCACACTTTTTTAAGTATTTCATTCCATATGTTTTAATTCATAATTTTGATGCCTTCAATGTAAATCTACAATTTTCAGAGTCATGAAAATAAAGAAAACTCATTGAATGAGAAGTGTGTCCAAACTATTGGTCTGTACTGTATGTATCAGCTATCAGATTCCCTTTAAGATAGATATAAACAGAGAGTTTGACATTGATAAGGATTAAAAGATTCTTTTCATTTTATTCATCACAATAAAACCCACGTGCATGAAGCTAGTATGTGGCTCTGAAGAGCAGTTGCAGCGGCCACAAAGTTTGCTTTAGATTCCAGATCACAGTTTTATACATCTTGGAGCCACATGAGTATTCAGGGGATCATCTATGAAGGTATATTTTAACTTATTTATTTTCCTCTTTCTTCTCCTCTTGGACACATGAAGCCAATCACTCTTACTTTAGGCGGGCTTTACACATTGCGACATCGCTACCGATATATCGCCGGGCTCACGTCATTAGTGATGCACATCCGGCGCCGGTAGCGACATCACAACGTGTAAATCCTAGGTGAAACGATGAACAAGCGCAGAAGCGTTAAAAATCGCTGATCTGTGTCACTTCGTTCATTTCCATAATGTCGCTACTGCTGCAGATACAATGTTGTTTGTCGTTCCTGCAGCAACACACCGCTGTGTGTGACACCGCAGGAACGACAAACATCTCCCTACCTGCGTCCACCGACAATGTGGAAGGAAGGAGCTGGGCGGGATGTTACATCCTGCTCATCTCCGCCCCTCTGCTTCTATTGGCCGGCCGCTTAGTGACGTCGCGGTGACATCGCGGTGACGCCGAACGCACCTCCCCCTTGAAGGAAGGATTGTTCGGCGGTCACAGCGACGTCGCCAAACAGGCATGTGCGTGTGAAGCTGCCGTAGCGATAATGTTCGCTACGGCAGCAAGCACCAGATAATCGCATATACGACGGGAGCGGGTGCTGTCGCACTTGACATTGCTAGCAATTGCTAGCGATGTCGCAGCGTGTAAAGCCCGCCTTAGAGTCACTATGGTGCAGTGGCACCAACCTAAAATACTCCAACAGCAACTAAGTAAACTAAATGCTCATTGTATACAATTCTAACAAAATGTCAAAGAAATATTGAAAATCCATTTTCCAGACACTATAGGGAGAAAAATCTATAATGTTCTACATGAGAGAGATATCTTTTTAAGATACTGTACATCGTTAGATTGATCACTACTATGCAACTGTAAAGTGTCATACATTAAAGGCCCCGTCACACTAAGCAACATCGCTAGCAACATCGCTGCTAACGAACAACTTTTGTGACGTTGCTAGCGATGTTGCTGTGTGTGACATCCAGCAACAACCTGGCCCCTGCTGTGAGGTCGTTGGTTGTTGCTGAATGTCCTGGGCCATTTTTTAGTTGTTGCTGTCCCGCTGTGAAGCACAGATCGCTGTGTGTGACAGCGAGACAGCAACAACTAAATGTGCAGGCAGCAGGAGCCGGCTTCTGCGGAGGCTGGTAACCAATGTAAACATCGGGTAACCAAGAAGCCCTGTCCTTGGTTACCCGATATTTACCTTTGTTACCAGCCTCCGCCGCTCTCACTGTCAGTGCAGGCTCCTGCTCTGTGCACATGTAGCTGCAGGACACATCGGGTTAATTAACCCCATGTGTGCTGTAGCTAGGAGAGCAGGGAGCCAGCGCTAAGCATTGTGCGCTGCTCCCTGCTCTGTGCACATTTAGCTGCAGTACACATCGGGTAATTAACCCCATGTGTGCTGTAATTAGGAGAGCAAGGAGCCAGCGCTAAGCGGTGTGCGCTGCTCCCTGCTCTGTGCACATGTAGCTGCAGCACACATCGGGTAATTAACCCGATGTGTGCTGTAGCTAGGAGAGCAGAGAGCCAGCGCTAAGCATTGTGCGCTGCTCCCTGCTCTGTGCACATTTAGCTGCAGTACACATCGGGTAATTAACCCGATGTGTGCTGTAACTAGGAGAGCAGGGAGCCAGCGCTCAGTGTGCGCTGCTCCCTGCTCTCTGCACGTGTAGCTCCGTGCGGTGGTAACCAAGGTAAATATCGGGTTGGTTACCCGATATTTACCTTAGTTACCAAGCGCAGCATCTTCCACGTGGCGCTGGGGGCTGGTCACTGGTTGCTGGTGAGATCACCAGCAACTTGTGTAGCGACGCTCCAGCGATCCCTGCCAGGTCAGGTTGCTGGTGGGATCGCTGGAGCGTAGCAGTGTGACATCTCACCAGCAACCTCCTAGCAACTTACCAGCGATCCCTATCGTTGTTGGGATCGCTGGTAAGTTGCTTAGTGTGACTGGATCTTAAGAATAAGCATTGTGCTTTTAAAATTTGCATATGTGAGTAGTGTAAAGTACTACTAATTTGATGCAGTGTAAATTAGATCAGTAAATTAACAATGCAAATACTCATTTCAGATCAAAATTGCAATATACTGCAAAACTGCACTTTTTGCACATATTTTTGTATTTATTGTATTTATTGTATACTGGCCTAGTTTATCATCGATTTAACACATTATAGTTTTTACTAATAAGTAAGCAAAGAAGGTGACATGAGCCAAAATAAGGGATCTATGCACTAAGTATAATAGTTGGAACTAAAAAGATGTTTGTTCCCTTATGGGAAGCTAGAGAAAAGCCCTTCCATTAAAATTTCAATTTCCTTAATCCAAGCAGTTTCAAGGCCGCCTTACATATTAGATGATGGTGATCTGAATGATGCTTTGGCCAATCTTTTGGCTGACAGCCATCTCGTCTGTCTCTCCCATACACAGCCGAGCGCACCTGTGTTCTCTATAAGAAAGCCACCGACAGACATCTCTACTGTTGGTTTATCTCTAATAGTGCATGGAAGAAAAGGGTTATCCGCATTGCCAGAGGAAGATCACTGAAGATCGATGGAGATTAAAAGTATCTGATTGTTCTACGTGTTTCAGATTCACGCGACCCCTTCTTCAGGAATAAACAATAATGTTCTGTATGTAATGTAATTGGTTTATCTCTGGGAGAGTAAAACAATCAGCAGTCCCCACTTGGCTCCCTTTCCACACTGAGCCCTCTCTTCACACTGTACCCTTCATGCTGCACCTTCTTTATACCAAGCCTCTAATATTGTCATATCATTATACTGGGCCCCATGCTGCTTTTTCTCCATACTGACCCCTTTCATGCTTCTCCGTCTCCATTGTGAGCCCCTCATGCTGCCCCACTCTCCATGCAAAGTACAGTACCTTATCCTGCTATTCCTTTTTATTGAGCCCCTATGTTGCCCTCTCTCCATAGAGAAATGCCCTCTCTCCTTACCCCCAGGTAGATAGCAATACGGCAGACCGGATCTTGGTAGGAACAGTTGAAATGCTTTACTGGATAACACTGATGGTTCACATCTTCTGAACCATTTAGTTGTGACACTGGATTTCCTTACAGACATTGGTTAGTTGGCAACTGGACTAGTGCTCTGCAATGGAAAATCTATAACTGAGGTTTAGCCATGCTGCAATGAGCTTTGAAAACACTGTCTGGAGAGGTATAGTACATTTGCCGCCCTTGTAACCTGCTCATCACCTCAAGCTTGGCTTGCCTTAACTGCCAACTGTCCTCTCTCCCTGGTTACCATAGTGACCAGGCTATAGAGGATATTGATCAGACATCCTCCAATACAGTCCCTTGCCAACAAATACCACCACCTACTGGTCTGCAATGGTATTACAAAGCAACAACTTACAGTATATTTGCTAGAATGACAACAAGCAACACATCAACTCATAAATTATTCTACAGACCCCTATGAATGCAGAAACATTTGTCATGCCTCTTCTGGGTCATTAGTAGAGATGAGCGAACCGGCCGCGGTTCAGCTCGAGTTCAGTTCGTCGAACGGGGGTCCCGTTCGAGTTCGGTTCGGCGAACGTTCGACGAACCGAACTCGAACCGCATAGGAAACAATGGCAGGCAATCACAAACACATAAAAACACCTAGAAAACACCCTCAAAGGTGTCCAAAAGGTGACAAACAATTCACAACACAACACAAACACATGGGAAAGTGACATGGACATATACTCATGCGAAACCAAAAGAGATAGACAAGGAAAAAGAGGAGGAGACACAGATATAGGCATGGCATGCCCTTCTAAAATCATGTAAAACACCACAAGGTGACTCCAAGCAGAGTTATCCCTTTTTTCCAAAAATTGGGCCACACACACACACACACCCCTTCAGTGGCAGCACTTGAGCCCCAGTTGTACACTTCACAGCTAGATTTGCATCAAGCACATTCAAAAATACGCCATCCTTTTCCGTCCTCAGGATTGCACCGGGCTAGGTAGCAAAGTCTTTGCTGAACCATGACTTGTTCATCTTGGCTCCTTTTAAAAAACACAGCAAGCAACGGTAACTCCAAGAGGAGTCTCCCTTTTTTCCAAAAATTGGGCCACACAGACACCCACCCCTTCAGTGGCAGCACTTGTGCCCCAGTTGTACACTTCACAGCTAGATTTGCATCAACCACATTCAAAAATACGCCATACTTAACCGTCCCCAGGAGGACACCGGGGTAGGTAGCTAAGTCTTTGCTGAACCATGACTTGTTCATCTTGGCTCCTTTTAAAAAACACAGCAAGCAAGGGTTAATCCAAGCGGAGTCTCCCTTTTTTCCAAAAATTGGGCCACACAGGCACTCACCCCTTCAGTGGCAGCACTTGTGCCCCAGTTGTACACTTCACAGGTAGATTTGCATCAAGCACATTAAAAAATACGCCATACTTAACCGTTTTCAGGATGACCCCGGGTAGGTAGCAAAGTCTTTCCTGATCCCAGATCTGTTCATCTTGGATCATTTTTAAAAACAATGTAAGCAAGGGTTACTCCAAGCGGAGTCTCCCTTTTTTCCAAAAATTGGGCCACACAGACACCCCATCAGTGGCAGCACTTGTGCCCTAGTTGCAAACAGGATGTTTTGATTTGCATCAAGCACATTCCAAATCCACAAGCATTTACTCTCCCCAGGATGACACAGGGGTAGTAAATTCCTTGTGGATCCATGACTTGTTCATTTTGATGAACGTTAGTCTGTCCACATTGTCACTGGACAGACGCGTGCGCTTATCTGTCAGCACACACCCAGCAGCACTGAAGACACGTTCAGAGACAACGCTGGCAGCTGGACACGACAAAATCTCCAAGGCGTAAGTAGAGAGCTCTGGTCATTTTTCAAGATTTGTGCCAAAATGAGCAAGGCTCCATTTGCAAAGTCATGGCATCGATGTTCATTTGGAGATACTCCTGTATCATCCTCTCCAGCCGTTGACTATGTGTCAGACTTGTTGTCTCTGGTGGCCTTGCAAAGGAGGGTCTAAAAAAATTATGAAAAGATTCCATAAAATTGCTGTTACCAGCACCAGATACAGTCCTACTGGTACGGGTAGACTGTTGAAGATGACGAGACCGTCCCATGTTTGTCAAGTTACAACTGGGAGATTCACTCCCTGCACCTGCACGGTTGTTTGGTGGAAAAGCCGAGCTAAGATCAAGTAACAGCTTCTGCTGATACTCCTGCATACATGCGTCCCTTTCTATGGCTGGAATTATGTCACAAAATTTGGACTTGTACCAGGGATCTAATAGTGTGGCAAGCCAGTAGTCATCATCACTTCTAATTTTGACAATACGAGGGTCATATTTGAGGTAGTGCAGCAAGAAGGCGCTCATGTGTCTTGCGCAGCCATGCGAACCAAGTCCACGCTGTGTTTGTGGCATAGAGGTTCTAACCGTTCTTTCTTCCTCTGACATCTCCCCCCAATCTCTTTCAACTGAAATTTGACCAAGGTCTCCCTCATTCACTGAGTATTCCATGTCCATGGACAGTTCGTCCTCCATTTCTTCATGTTCTCCTGCACCTTCCTCAACATTTCACCTGCTACCATGTGCCCTTATTGATCCCTGTCCCCCATGGTCCCATGCCTGCCGCGTTGGTGATGATGAACGTCTGGACCTTGGTGATGTTGTTGTGTCTTGCGCATATGAATCCTCCTGTAGTTCCTCCCCTTCCTGTTGTCTCACCCCCTGACTCCGAATAGTGTTTAGCGTGTGCTCCAGCATGAAAATGACTGGAATTGTCATGCTGATAATGGCATTGTCAGCGCTAAACATATTCGTCGCCATGTCGAAACTGTGCAGAAGGGTGCATAGGTCCTTGATCTGAGACCACTCCATCAGGGTGATCTGTCCCACCTCTGCATCTCGTTGTCCTAGGCTATAAGTCATGACGTATTGCACCAGGGCTCGGCGGTGCTGCCACAGTCGCTGTAACATGTGGAGAGTCGAATTCCAGCGTGTCGGCACATCGCATTTCAGGCGATGAACCGGCAGGCCGAAAGACTTCTGGAGCGATGCAAGTCGCTCAGCTGCGGCGCTTGAACGGCGGAAGTGAGCAGACAGTTTTCGTGCCCTGGTCAGAAGGCCATCTAGGCCGGGATAGTGTGTTAAAAATTGCTGGACAACAAGGTTCAACACGTGAGCCATACAAGGTACGTGTGTCACCTTGCCCAGGCGAAGGGCCGCACCCAGGTTTGCAGCATTGTCGCACACGGCCTTACCAGGCTGCAGGTTGAGTGGAGACAACCATTTATTAAACTCGGACCGCAGAGCTGACCACAACTCCTCAGCTGTGTGACTCTTATTCCCAAGACATGTCAAGCTAAAGACCGCCTGATGCCGTTGCGCTCTGCTGCCAGCATAGTAATGAGGGGTGCGTGATTCCTTCTGCACAGTGATAACGCTGGTGGCCTGACCAGGCAGGCTTGGGGCGGAGGTGGAGGACACAGATGTGGTGGAGGAGGCAGAAGCAGTGGCGGAACTTGGACAGACAGAGGATTGACACACAAGTCGTGGGGACGGCAAGACTTGTGCAGCAGACCCTTCACCATCTATCACCATAGTTACCCAGTGCCCAGTCAGCGACATGTAACGTCCCTGTCCATGCTTACTGGTCCAAGTATCGGTGGTGAAATGCACCCGTTCACACACAGAGTTTCTCAAGGAAGCGGTGATGTTGTGTGCGACATGCTGGTGTAGCGCGTGCACACCTTTCTTAGAGAAGTAGTGGCGACTAGGCATCTGGTACTGGGGCACAGCGACAGACATAAGGTCTCTAAAATCCTGTGTGTCCCCTAGGCGGAAAGGCAGCATTTCAGTAGCCAAGAGCTTACAGAGGGATAGAGTCAACCTCTTAGCTTTGTCATGGGTCGCAGGAAATGGCCTTTTATTTGACCACAACTGAAGGACAGAGATCTGGCTGCTGTGTGTAGACGGTGTTGAGTAGTGTGTCCCTGGAAAAATGCAGGTTTGTGAGGAAAGTGCAGGTAGAGACATCATGTTGCCTTCATCCAATGTTGGTGCTATCGATGTCTGAGAGAGCTGTACACACTCACTTGTTTCCCCTTCCAAACCAACTGACGACCTACCAAGCAAACTGCCTGTTGCGGTTACAGTGGTGGAAGTTGTGCGTGGAAAACCAGGTGTGACAGCTGTCCCCACAGTCCTAGAAGATGAAGAGCGCGCGGATGCACTGGAAGGGGCAGGCCGTGGATGGTTCGCTCCGCTAGGCCGCATTGCAGCACGGTGAACTTCCCACTGGGACCTATGATATTTATTCATGTGACGATTCATGGAAGAAGTTGTCAAACTGCTGAGGTTTTGACCTCTACTAACAGAATCACGACAAATTTTACACATCACATAATTTGGGCGTTCTTTTTCTATGTCAAAAAAAGACCAGGCTAGGCAAGGCTTAGAGGGCATGCGACCTGCTGAGCTCCCCCGACTAGTGCTCAGAGGCAGAGTGGTGGCTGAGGATGCAGTTGTAGACGTGCTACCAGTGCTCCGACTCTGTCCAGGAAGGCGCAAGGTAACTTCGTCGTCGGTTGCATCCTCCTCCACCGCCTCTGTTGACCTCCTCGAGTGCCTGACTGGGGGTTGACAGTAGGTGGGATCTAGAACTTCATCATCAATTGTTGTGTTTGCACTCCCCTCCCCCTCAGACCGAGCCTCTTCTTGCCCTGACCGAATATTTAAGTTGTCATCCCAATCTGGTATCTGCGTCTCATCGTCATCAGTATGTTCCTTATTGTCTATAACCACAGGTGTTACAGTTTGTGACAAAGGGTCAACATTATGCTCAGAAACTTGGTCCTCACGGCCTGAATCAGAGTCACAAAGGTTCTGGGCATCACTGCAGACCATTTCCTGGTCTGTACTCACTGTAGCTTGGGAGCAGACCTCTGATTCCCAGGCTATAGTGTGACTGAACAGCTCTGCAGACTCAGCCATCTCAGTTCCACCATACTGTGCAGGGCTGATGGAGACTTCAGAGCTGGGAGAAAGCAAGTTTGATTTGGATGACAACTCAGAGGACTGGTGTTTTTTGGATGCGGTACTTGAAGTGGCTGAGAGGGCACTTGTTGGACCACTTGAGATCCATTCAAGCATTTTCCTTTTTTGGCCATCATCTACCTTTGTTCCTGTTGTTCGTGTCCGTAAAAAAGGGAGCACATCGGATTGTCCACGGTAAGTAGTAGACATCTTACTTTTGCTGGTAGATGGTCTATCTTCAGCAGATGATAATGGAGCTTTGCCACCTTCCCCACGGACAAACCCTTTTTTTCCTTTTCCACCACGCCTCTTCCCCTTTCCACCAGCATCTGTCATTTTGCCACTCATGTTGATTGCGACAAGATTGTGCACTGAAAATGTGGTAGTAAAAATTGAGAGGTGGTGTAGATTGCAGCGGTGGTCTAGCTTTATTAACAGCAGAATAATAAAGAATAAATATCCCTGACAATGCAACTATGGCCCTTAAACTGGCAGCATAAATTGCTAGTATAATGGCTTAGTTATAATGAGTTTGAGTGTGCAATGCAGGCAGACGTGCTGCAAATATCTGTGCACTACTGGGACTATACAGAAGTCCAATAGCCACGTTTAGGATGCCACTAAGTTCACTCAGTGTTTGCTAGTATAATGGCTTAGTTATAATGAAGAGATAGGGTATCCTCAGCTCACCTGGTCCTCGGGCTGCAAGTCCTTGCGGGTGCCAGGGATCCACCGGCAAGTCCCAGCCGGTCTAGGAATAAATGCAAAAAGAGGAAAGGATCCGGCACAAACTCCTCTGGATAAAATGTCAAAGCTTTATTAGCAAATATTAAAAAGGTTCCATCCGTGTAAACAAAAGGAGGGAGTTATCCCATGGAAACTTTACGCGTTTCGGACTTCCATATTAAAAGCAAAGAGTCCTTAATCATAAGTAATCCATGTACACCACACAGCTACTAAAATAGACTAACTACCTGAGGATACCCTATCTCTACTATTGGTTTCCTGTCCCTTCCTTCGTGCTCCCTGTGACCTTTGGAGTGGCTGCGCAGATGATACAGACATATGCTTCTTGATCCTTGATTGCGGATTTGCACCTCGTCCCCCCCTAACGGATTTCCATTCGTGTTACATCACAAGGACCTATATCATAGAGCTCTTTTGATTTACGGACATGGACACTTTGGATTTCTTGGACAATGAAACACGAAAGAAAAGATTGGATGATGTATTTTCTAGCCCACCTTCATCTCATCTCATTGTGGAGGACAATCCCCAGGGTAAGGAGACACATACCTTTTGGGACCTTGAAAAAATATCTATTCAGCGCCTCAAAACCTGGTGGGACTCAATGACTTTGAGTAAATATGTAGAGATGCATATGGTTCCCAGGGGCCTGAGAATAAAAAGTCTCCTACTCACATTTTTTCTGACCAATTCCTAGAGGACTGGAATATGATACTCTCTACCTGTTACTCCAGTTTGATGAATCTTATTATTAAGGAGGAACAGAAACGTATATTAGAATTGGACACTCAGATCAAAACTATACATGCGTTTCTTGTTGATAAGTATAATCCTATGGAATTTGATAAATTTAATGCAAGATTGAAAAATGCTATTGATAGAGTGGAGTCAGATATTATAGACCTGAAGCAGAATAAGTATCGCAGGGACATGAGGGATTATGAATCAAAACAAGTGTACACCTGGCATTTGACTAATAAGACTAAGTCTATTTTAAAAAAAACGTAATCAACAGACACAGGGTGTGAAAACAGTTTATTTCTCATCCACTGACAATGAGTCTGCGGATGGGAGTGTCAGCTCATATGAGTCGGGCCGAGGATCCCATACCTCACGCCCCTCAAAAAACTTAACAGGGGTAGGCACAGGATACGAAGAGGGGGTAGAAAACACAAACGGGGGAGGAAGGAGATATTATCTCCGGCCCAACAAACGCAGGTACTGGAGGAGTTAACGTGTAATGGTTCCTTGAATATCCCTGTACTTAATTTATCAGCATGCGTTTTAAGTTCTATTCAGATGGAGGTTCTACAGAAGGGTCTTAATTTTGCCCCTAATAATCGGGCGGACCTATTTCAGACTTTACAGGATGTGAATAAGTTCATCAGGAATCTCACTATTAAAAGGCATTTTTCAGATACTGATAACATTGACAATATTGACATAACTGACAGGGACACAAGGGATCCGATTGACACTGCTTCGGTTCAAGTACCTTTGTTTTTGACTTTAAAAGAACAGATTGCAACTACACAATTGTATGACTTGAGTAACACTTGTTTGAATACTCCCGCCCCTCCCCCCTTTGTTACTAAGAATCCGGCCTTTTATCCTGTCACCTCTAGGGTTCCTATTATGGACACGTTTCAGGATCTTATTGAGTCCGAGGTAAGAGGCTTACTCTCCAATAAAACTCAAATCCAAGATAATTTGTCACCTTTGGAAAGGAGAGCATTGAGGGATCTAAGGGATAATGGACATATCATAGTCCACAAGGCAGACAAGGGAGGTTCAGTAGTAGTGCTGGATAGCACATTGTATGAGAGGGAGATTAATACTATTCTAAGTGATACTTCTACATATAGACAGCTTTTGGGTGACCCCACTTCTGATTTTACCACGAAAATGCATACCTTGTTATCACGGGGACTAGAATGGGTTTTTTTTAATAAGAAAATCTTTGAATATCTTCTTGTTGAATCTCCAGTTTGCCCCATATTCCAGGGTCTTCCGAAGATACATAAAGGTATTTCCCCCCCCCCCTTAGACCAATAGTTGCCAGCACTGGATGCCTTACCAGTAATCTGAGTGATTGGCTGGACCATTGCATACAACCCCTCATGAAGCGGACTACTGGTTATATAAGGGACACTAAAAGCTTATTACAGTGTTTGGATAAAATACCGTGGTCTGATAATTTCTTTTGGATAACGAGCGATGTTTGTTCATTGTATCCCAGCATACCACACAGAGAGGCACTCCAAGCTCTGTATTTTCATTTGGAGAAATATAGTCCTTTGGATGATATTACTAAGGAGTTTATCCTCATGGCCACTGGTTTTTTGCTAACCCACAATTTTTTTCAATTTAATGGTTCTTTTTTTCTCCAGACAGCTGGTTGCCCTATGGGGGCAAGTTTTTCATGTGCTTTGGCCAATATTTACATGGCTTACTGGGAGGAACAATATGTCTATATAGATAATAATCCATTTCTGGATACGATTTTTTGGTACGCAAGATACATAGATGACCAGATCCTTATCTGCAAAATTGATGGTCATAGTTCCCCCCAGCAGGCCATGGAAGCCCTTAATATTTATTTTAATGGTAATTCTCTTAATTTGAGATTTATAATGAATTTGCACATGGAATCGGCCCCCTTTTTGGACATCTTGCTGTCTGGTGATCCTGTATCTGGAATTATACATTCTTCCCTTTATAGGAAGCCTATTTGTGGGAACACTTCTCTTCACGCCGGCAGCTGTCATATGCCCCACACACTGCTCAATTTACCTGTAGGAGAATTTTTGCGAGCGAAGCGTGCATGTACATTAGAGGAGTCCTACAATACTGAGGCTGCACATATTAAACATAGACTAAGTGAGAGAGGGTATTCCAACCGTACTCTCAATAGAGCGACTTCCATAGCAGCCAGTAGAAGTAGATCTGATTTACTGAAGGATCGCGCAATTATGACCACCACTAATAATCGGGTTACTTTCTCTACTCCCTTTAGTACTGACTTTTTTCAAATCAAACGGATTGTTCAACGTTTTATTCCCCTTTTGCGACAGGATGCCATTTTAGATAGGATTCTCCATTCAGGGGTTAATATTGTGGCTAGAAGGGCTTATACTATAGGCAATCTAGTGGCTCCTAGTTTATTTTCTTCTAAAAAAACTTATAAAACCTGGTTGAGCGTCACTGGCTCATATAAATGTGGATCTAATCGTTGTGGCCTTTGTCGCTTTATGTGTAATAACAAATCCCTTGTAATTAATGGTGAGGATTCTTCCAACATTCAATCCTTCATTAACTGTGCTTCGACACATGTGGTTTATGTAGCCACATGCACACTATGCGCTAAAAATTATGTGGGTTGCACTTCGAGAGCCTTGAGAGCTTGGATCTCTGAACATGTCCGAATCCCGTCAGCAGCCCTGGATAGTAATTCTTTAAATTATGTAGCGTTGGTTAAAAAGCGTTCATTATCTGGTCTCACTAGGCATTATATTGAATGTCATTCAGCGGATTTTTCATCATTGAGGATCACGGGTGTGGAGTCTGTGCCTAGACCCCCCGTGGGGGTGACTGGTTTCAGGCTCTCTTATTAGCTGAGGCCAAATGGATCCTGCGGCTGGATTCAAGATACCCAGGAGGTTTTAGTTACCGCTCGGATCTGCGGTATATTTTCTGATTCCGATTTCTCAAAAGTTTTTT
Source organism: Anomaloglossus baeobatrachus (assembly GCF_048569485.1). Classification (NCBI taxonomy): domain Eukaryota; kingdom Metazoa; phylum Chordata; class Amphibia; order Anura; family Aromobatidae; genus Anomaloglossus; species Anomaloglossus baeobatrachus. The sequence continues at coordinate 546,269,986 of NC_134356.1, forward strand.
ACCAGCGGATGGCATTTGGTATATTTTCTTCTTTACATCCATTAGAGGAATTGTCTCCCTTTATTGATGAGCGCATGAATTGTAGTTAGTCGTAATGCAGGTTTATATTGGTATTTGCTATGTTTTGAAAGGAAGGGAAAAGAAAAAAAAAAATTTTTGACAGAAAAAAATAAGTATATTTTTTTTTTTTTTTTTTAAGGAGCATGACATATAGATGAAAATGCATGTGATTTGAGATCAATTTGTGTCCTGGGATGAATATTCCTCTCTTTAGTGAATAATTATTTGTTTATATACACGCACGGAGATATATGTATAGGTAAAGAAAAAATAAAAGATTATTAATAAAGAAGTAAAGAAATAAAATATAAAATATAAAAAATAAAAAAATATTATTTTATATACGTTTTTTCATATAATCTATGAATATATTGGAGGTTATGTGCTTACATTTGAGAATTCTCCTTTTCTGATATACACATGCATTTTCATTAGAACTCTTGCCCATCTGATGATGTGATTTAATATAAGCTGTCTTCATACCTGATTGTTCATTCATGCATACATTTGTATATTCACTGTCATATTTATGTGGTTTTGGTGGTCTGGACGGTGGGATTAATGACTTTTTTCATTATGATTGATGTATTCAGTTGTGTTAAGTTGATATGTATATATTTTTATATAGTCTTGCTAGATCATCCTTTTGCAATTATGTATGAAGGTTTACACCCACTGCCAGTTGTTTGCAGTTAGTGATAGCCGGCTTGCCTTCTGTGTCCACATAGTGAGTTAGTCTATTTTAGTAGCTGTGTGGTATACATGGATTACTTATGATTAAGGACTCTTTGCTTCTAATATGGAAGTCCGAAACGCGTAAAGTTTCCATGGGATAGCTCCCTCCTTTTGTTTACACGGATGGAACCTTTTTAATATTTGCTAATAAAGCTTTGACATTTTATCCAGAGGAGTTTGTGCCGGATCCTTTCCTCTTTTTGCATTTATTCTTAGTTATAATGAGTTTGAGTGTGCAATGCAGGCAGACGTGCTGCAAATATCTGTGATCTACTGGGACTATACAGAAGTCCAATAGCCACGTTTAGGATGCCACTAAGTTCACTCAGTGTTTGCTAGTATAATGGCTTAGTAACAATGAGTTGGAGTGTGCAAAGGGTAGGAGGGTACAGTGGCAGGGTTGTGGTTCTCTGGGTAGCGGAAAGGAAGCCTGCCTTTCTATCCCTCCTAATGGGGAAATACAGCGAGGAAATCCCTGACCTTAGCTACACAGACGCTGTCATCTTGTGTAGCTGTTAAACTCTGTTTTAAACTCTGTCACCTATGGCTCTGACCCTGCCGGAATGAGCCCTTAAAAGGACTGATAGAAAGTGCTATCCCTAAGCTGTCCAGCGCTGTGTATGGAGCGTATACAGCTGTATCGGCGATAGGAGCTGCGCCAGTGATGTCTAACACCAAGGACGCAGAAGAGATAATGGCGTTCGGACGGGCAGATACTCGTTTTTATAATGCAGGGACATGTGACATGGACATCCTATCACACATGCCGTTGCTTCTCTGGCTAAAAGTCCACTTAGCTGTGTGTGTGTCTGGGATTGGCTGACATGCTGGCCCTCCCCACTACACGCGCGCGCTTAGGGAAGGAAGACAAGGAAAAAAAAAAAAAATGGCGATCGCCATTATCCAAACAGCAGTGATCTGAATGCGCTGTTCCCTCACACTATACACTGAAATGTCATAATAGTGTGAGTCACAGAGTGACTTACACTATTACAGCGGAAAGCCAGCTAGGAATTAGCTGTTTTTTTTGCTGCTAGAACCGTTCTCGAACGTATCTAGAACTATCGAGCTTTTGCAAAAAAGCTAGAGTACTAGTTCGATCTAGAACAGCCCCCAAAAGCACTCGAGCCGCGAACTGGAGAACCACAAACCACGAACCGCGCTCAACTCTACCCTCTACTAACAGAATCACGACAAATTTTACAGATCACATAATTTGGCCGATCTTTTGCTATGTCAAAAAAGGACCAGGCTAGGCAAGGCTTAGAGGGCATGCGACCTGCTGAGCCCCCCCGACTAGTGCTCAGAGGCAGAGTGGTGGCTGAGGATGCAGTTGTAGACGTGCTACCAGTGCTCCGACTCTGTCCAGGAAGGCGCAAGGTAACTTCATCGTCGGTTGCATCCTCCTCCACCGCCTCTGTTGACCTTCTCGAGTGCCTGACTGTGGGTTGACAGTAGGTGGGATCTAGCACTTCCTCATCAATTGTTGTGTTTGCACTCCCTTCACCCTCAGACTGAGCCTCTTCTTGCCCTGACCGAATATTTAAGTTGTCATCCCAATCTGGTATCTGCGTCTCATCGTCATCAGTATGTTCCTCATTGTCTATAACAACAGGTGTTACAGTTTGTGAAAAAGGGTCAACATTATGCTCAGAAACTTGGTCCTCACGGCCAGAATCAGATTCACAAAGGTTCTGGGCATCACTGCAGACCATTTCCTGGTCTGTACTTACTGTAGCTTGGGAAAAGACTTCTGATTCCCAGGCTATAGTGTGACTGAACAGCTCTGCAGACTCAGCCATCTCAGTTCCACCATACTGTGCAGGGTGGATGGAGACTTCAGAGCTGGGAGAATGCAAGTGTGATTGGGCTGACAACTCAGAGGACTGGTGTTTTTTGGATGCGGTAGTTGAGGTGGCTGAGAGGGCACTTGTTGGACCACTTGAGATCCATTCAAGCATTTTCCTTTTTTGGCCATCATCTACCTTTGTTCCAGTTGTTCGTGTCCGTAAAAAAGGGAGCACATCGGATTGTCCACGGTAAGTAGTAGACATCTTACTTTTGCTGGAAGATGGTCTATCTTCAGCAGATGTTAATGGAGCTTTGCCACCTTACCCACGGACAAACCCTTTTTTTCCTTTTCCACTACGCCTCTTCCCCTTTCCACCAGCATCTGTCATTTTGCCACTCATTTTGATTGCGACAAGATTGTGCACTTAAAATGTGGTAGTAAAAATTGAGAGGTGGTGTAGATTTCAGCGGTGGTCTAGCTTTATTAACAGCAGAATAAACAACAATAATTATCCCTGACAATGCAACTATGGCCCTTAAACTGGAAGCATAGTTTGCTAGTATAATGGCTTAGTAACAATGAGTTTGAGTGTGCAATGCAGGCAGACGTGCTGCAAATATCTTTGCACTAGTGGGACAATAATGAAGTCCAACAGCCACTTTTAGGATGCCACTAAGTTTCCTCAGTGTTTGCTAGTATAATGGCTTAGTAACAATGATTTTGAGTGTGCAATGCAGGCAGACGTGCTGCAAATATCTTTGCACTAGTGGGACAATAATGAAGTCCAACAGCCACTTTTAGGATGCCACTAAGTTTCCTCAGTGTTTGCTAGTATAATGGCTTAGTAACAATGAGTTTGAGTGTGCAAAGGGCAGGAGGGTACAGTGGCAGGGTTGTGGGTCTGGGTAGAGGAAAGGAAGCCTCCCTTTCTATCCCTCCTAATGGGGAAATGCAGTGAGGAAATCCCTGACCTTAGCTACACAGATGCTGTCATCTTGTAATCTGTTTTCACGGACCTGACTGTCACCTATGGCACTGACCCTGCTGGTATTAGCCCTTACAAGGGCTGAAAGAAACTTCTATCCCTATTCTGTATAGCGCTGTGTATAGAGCGTACACAGCAGTATCGGAGATAGGAGCTACGCCAGCGGTGACTGACACCAAGACGCAGAAGGCAGATAATGGCGTGCTGGATGAAAATGTCAGTTTTTATAATGCAGGGACATGTGACATGGACATCTTATCACACATGCCGTTGTTTCTCTGGCTAAAAGTCCACTTAGCTGTGTGTGTGTCTGGGATTGGCTGACATGCTGGCCCGCCCCACTACACGCGCGCGCTTAGGGAAGGAAGACAAGGAAAAAAAAAAAAAAATGGCGATCGCCATTATCCAAACAGCAGTGATCTGAATGCGCTGTTCCCGCACACTATACACTGAAATTTCATAATAGTGTGAGTCACAGAGTGACTTACACTATTACAGCGGAAAGCCAGCTAGTAATTAGCTTGTCTTTTTGCTGCTAGAACCGTTCTCGAATGTATCTAGAACTATCGAGCTTTAGCAAAAAGCTCAAGTTCTAGTTCGATCTAGAACAGCCCCCAAAATCACTCGAGCCGCGAACTGGAGAACCTCGAACCGCGAACCGCGCTCAACTCTAGTCATTAGACCTGTAGCTCTAACCCTTCTCTATTCTAAGCCCCTCACACTGACTTTTCTTCATACTGAGCCCTCCCTCACAGCATTGTTTTCATACTTAGCCCCCTTGATGACCATTCCTTATACTGCTACTTCTCTACAGAGAGCCCTCCATGATGTTCTCCAGGTAAAATCAAAGTAAACTAACATTTTTAAAAATGCTAATATTCAAGAGACTAGAGAAATTTTAATATTACTAGATCTCCTTTTTCACAAGTCTAGGTAATTCGTATTTGCTTGCAGACCCAGTACCAGACTACTGACTGCTTCTTATAATAGACTGTTTTCTGTGAAGAAACTGTCATCAGTGACAACAGTTCCTGCTAAATGTTAAAGGGAACCTGTCACCAGATGTTTAAAATACTTACCTAACGGTCGGCACGGAGCAGACTGGTCAGATGGGCGTCTCCATTCTCCGGGTCTTGCGCTTCCATTTTCAGACATCTTTGTCCTCCTTCTGAAGCTAGTGTGGCAGGGCAAAGTGCGCCTGCGCAGTACCCCACTGTCGGCTAGTGTAGATGACGTAGAACGCGTCATCCAAACTAGCTTCAGAAGGAGGACAAAGATTGACGAACGTGGAGGTGCGAGACCCGGAGAACGGAGACGCCCATCCGACCAGTCTGCTCCGCGCCAACCAGTAGGTAAGTATTGTAAACATCCGGTGACAGGTTCCCTTTTAACATCTACCAACTGTGATTTTTATATCTCTTTATATTTGAATTGTTAAACATGAAATCCTAGTGTATCATTGTAGGCAGCTCTAAAATTACTGAGCAGTTTAACAGTTTCATTAGAGGAACCTAAAATGATACATTAGGATTTCATGTTTAACTATTCAAATATAAAGAGATATTATCAAAATCACTGCAATTAGCCCAAAAATTTGTATCCTGCTAACAGTTTGCCGGCAGTAAACATAGTATCTCTAAATTAGGCAGTGATACATATTGTCTGTTAAACAGTCATTGTCTTTGCATAGAAGAAGTAAATGTATCTGATTTATCATGAAATGCGTCCGCAATTAGCAATAATGCACATTGGTGGCAATCACTGACAATGACAGTGTAAATTGTGCTTTTGAAATCAGACATTTCTACCATCATCAGCTCAAGGGAGGAAGCTCTTTAAAACTGTATTGGCATAGCGAGAGCAATTCCTACTTGTGCACACAACCGTGACTTTCACATTTTGTGTGATAAAATTGAAATGGCATTTCATCCATTCTGGGGAAGTCGTCTTAAATAACTTTAGAGCAACTACACTAAACCTTTTTTTAACCAGATATAAATACTTCAGCTGTCATCTGTATAACGGAAAGTTGTTCAGTGCTATTTGAAGGATTTTTCTTACAGAAAAAAAATCTACTTTCATATTTTATTATGATAGCCACTTAATGTGCAGGAGAAAATATCATACAAAGGTGAGAATTTATTTCAGTAGAACTGAATTTTACAATTAGTATCGACTATGCATTTTGGCTGGCTGTCATTTTGCTCAACCGTAGATGTCCAGGAAATAGTTAAAAAAAAATACCTTACAGCTCACCTTACAGCCTGCCTCGCAGTACTACAAGCCTCTTCTTGTTACTTTTTCCCATTACAGGCATATTCATTTGCCTACTTCAACATCTAGGCTTCAGGTGATGCACATAAATAACACTTGGATGTCATGATGTGTGCTGAAATGGTAGAGTGCGCATGAACATAAGAGTCCTAATCATGCTTAAACCCACTACCCAAGGTTAAGCAGGTGTATATAAATGCATGTGAAGGAGGAATTTACACATGTTTGGGGGGGGGGGTTATTTTTTATTCAGTATGCTCTGAGATCTGGAGAGATCCCAGAGCATAGCAATGCACATGTCACTTGCATTGAATAACTCCAATTAGTGATGAGCGAGCCCTAAAATGCTCAAGTGCTCTGTACTCGAATCGAGCAAATCGGGCTGCTCGGGTGGTCATCTTGAGTAACAAGTATAATGGAAGTCAATGGGAAACGAGAAATTTTACGGCAGACTCTCCCAGGAGGTCTGGTGGGAAGTACAATTACTTAAATTGATGGAAAAAGAGCTCAAATTCAATGGGAACAGCATAAGGAAGATGCCTGGGCACATGTCTGACTCCCAGGTCACTGCTGCAGAGTATTACATCACTTTTACAGACTGCCAATAAAACATACCAAACTAAAGATAATATGGATTTTACAGGAAAAATGTTAGCAAACATTCTTTCCTGTAAAATGACTTGCTTATAATCAAACTTAAAAAGAGAGAAAAATGGCCTCCTCCACCCCTTAGGCTATGTTCACACATACTGTTTTGGCTGCGTTTTTGAACTTTATCATTTCTTTGAATGGTGAAAAAATGCTGCACAAACGCTGCAAAAACTCTGAAAAAATTGACAAGATCCTTCTTTCAAAAATGCAAGTTTTCCATTTCAAGCCAGGAGAAAAAAGTAACCATGTGCATGATATTTCTGATTTTCTTTCCATTTGTAAGGAGTGGGACTCCTATACTGGTGAAGCCTATGCATTAAGTGCAAGGCCTTTCAAAAATTGAAAATAGGTATTGCAATACAACCTGGAATACATGTAAAACATGGCCTCAGAAAACATTTTTTCCCTGTTTGGAAGGAGTGGGACTAAACTGGTAACGTGTATTCACTGTGTGAAAGGGGTTCCAAAAATTAGTAGCAGGAACTCCAATATACCCTGAAACACAGAATAGAGCATCAGAAAACGTTTAAATTTAGAAGGGGTGAGACTTGGTGGCCAACAACAAGGAATCCCGGATTCAAGATCACTACTCAGAGTACAACTGGCACAACAAGAACCGTCAGGCACCCAACTTTGACTTTGCTCCAGCTAAAAAGGGCGGCAGTTCTTCCTGTGACCGGCTCCGGATAGCAGGCTGCAACAAGGCTTCAAATAGATTGAAGCGGAGTTTCCAAACATTGTTTTATTTCCTTTGAGACCATTGCCAATGAAAATTCATCAACCATGTGAGACAAACTTCTCCAACCCATCCAGGGGAAAGAGCACCATAAGTCCTTTGTCTATGTATATACACAAAAGGTGCATTTGGGCCTTTCTCCCATTGTCTAAATCAATCTTTGTTTATTTTTGCAAGGAGCTTTGGCAAATCTGAAGATCACAGTAACTGCTCCGTTTTTGCTTAAGTTGATTCCGTAAGCTTTAAGTGCCGCCGGAGGCATAAGAACTAATAGGTGCATCCTCAAAATGCTGACAGGCTGACTGTTCTCAAATGACAGCAGCAGAACATAAAGCCAATTCAATTTTTTTTTCTGGTGTATTCCAATCCCACCAGAAAAATGGTATATGGTTCATGGTTTACTATTTTTGTTGTCCTCACCCTCCTCCTTCACCATATCAACAGTTATCATGCAAACCTCACTCCAAATGTTTAGATGGCCATCAGGCGGCCCCTACTTAGAATTTTATTCGCCACAGATTTGAGTCTAATCAGAGACTCACAGGCTGCATTCACAGTACTCTCCATCCTTAAAATCTTGTCCTCCTCCTCTACTATAACCACAGAGTCATCATGCGGCACACGCTCATAATTTTTAGAAGGCTAGCAGGTGGCCTTCACTCATCATTTTTAGATTAGAGAACCATCAGGCAGCCCTCACTACATTTTTTGAGGGTCATCAGGCAGCCCTCACTACATTTTTTGAGGCTCATCAGGCAGCCCACAATCAATTTTTACAGGGTCATCAGACATCCCTCACTGATTATTTAGAGGGTCATCGTAGGCAGATGGGTGGCCAGGGGGAGACAGCAGGAAAGTGTTCCCCAAAGCACCCACATACGGCAAGTTCTGAGGCCAAGGGTTAGGTGTTCCCCAGTCTGGCACTTTAAAAATGTGGGGACAATAAAAGAACCTGTGCTATATCAAAATCAGTATCAGCCTGACCACCACTAGCATGGTCAGGCACATGTTATCAAAGAACTCAACTAGGTGGGCTGAATGCCTGGATTCACAATCTGTGTCTGAGGGTGACATCACTACCTTTTCCCCCATGCTACATGCTTGCTAATCCCCTGTCTAGAATGCATAAGTTGATGCCTCTTGCCCTGCACCTGTTGTTGCACATTTGCATGCACCATCAGCAACATTCTCCAATTTTTTGTGCCAGTGCAGTGTTCAGCTGTCATTACCCTAGGGCTTGAAATGCAAATGAAAATACCCTGCCTCCCACCCATTCACAGGCTCAAACACTAAACAGGCACATTTCCAAACTTCTTGACCTAGAAATGTTGCTGTTTAGACTTGTGGAAATTAAGGCTTTCTGAAACCTCATGGCGGCTGCTGTCCCTTGGTACTTGTTTACCTGCTGCCACTATTTTTCCCGGTGAGCCGTCCCTGTCCCCACCTGGACATGTCCCATAACATCACCCGTGCCTTCACCAATGCAGTTACTGGGAAGGTACACTTAACAACCGACATGCTGACAAATAGTTGTGGTCATTGTCACTAAATTTGCTTTACAGCACACTGGGTGAACCTTGTGTAGGCCAGCACAGAGTTGGAATTTGAAACAGCACACGTACTACTAACACCGAGGATTGCTTGCCCTAGTTCCATCAGAGTTTCGCCCACCTCCTAAACCAGTTCCTGCACCCCACCTTCCTCCATCTCTTAATTGTCATCAGTAAGCATGTTGTCTGTATCAGTCTCAAGCTGTAAGCACTGCAGCACTGCCTTTATGAAGTGGCAACAGGCTGTGATAAAACTAATTTATTTAGGTGACAAACAGCACCCTGCCACAGAGTTGTTTATAGGTATAACAGAACTGACAGAATTGTGACTCTCGTTGCTTAATCTACAAATAGACATAGTTGTGTGTGATAATGACTGTAAGCTGGTAGCGGCTCTGAAGTTGGCAAGTTCGCACACGTACCATGGCTGGCTCACGTGCTCAACTTAATGGTTCAGAAGCTTCTAAAAAAATCTACCAAGGTTTGCCTAATCAAATATGACTTGGGGAACCCAAGAAATACTAGAATGCCCAAATAAATAACTGTATATAAGATTATTAAAGTAAAATTGAAATAAATAAACTTCATAATTTTATTAAAGTAAAAAATACAAGATAGGGAAATTCCGGTGTGGACACAGTCTGTCAGCCTGAGCAGCAGCGGAAGATATGGACATACTTGAAAGGGTGAGCTGAAGTTTTGTATATTTATCTAATTCCATATCACACCACATTAATTATATAACACAACTGAAAACTTAATATAATGTACAAAATGGTAGGACGTGTCTGTTAATGTAACTCAATCCTATATAGTGGTACACATGGCGCAGAGGGCAGACCAATGATCTACCAATAATAATTCATAGGGTATGCACGAAAAAATATCCATTATGATCCCAGTATTGTGGTATAAAACTCCCACAAATTGCCTATTAGTTCTAAAAAATCCTAAACTAAAAATGCCAACATGCATGCAGGCTATGAAAAAGCCTATACTAATACAGTGCTAGTCTAAAGAAATCCTGTGGCTCATGTCCTAGAAACAAAGTCCTGAATAGACAGCAAATATTCCAAAAACCATACAGGTGCCTACTTGATAGAGGTTCAGTGGTGGTGTAATGGTGGTGACCGGACCTTGTGCCGCAGCCTTGATGCACGTTTCGATTATCAGGGGGTGTGTTGATAAATGTGACGGAAAAAGCTACTCTTATAGCGCCTTAATTATACCGACTAGCATACAGTGTGAGCAACATGTCATTGGCGCATGCGCAGGTCCCTCGAGACCAACATGAGATCACCGCTCTTCCGGATGGTGACCCGCAAACATGCCACATCATCATGAAGACTGTATGCATCAATGGGTACAGGTGCTGGGAGAGTCAGTGGTCGAGATCAGGCAATCTACACTACAGGGCCCAAAGAAACCCATATGCATTAGAACATGTGCTAATTCTGACCCATGTGGCAAAACTATGCATAACATTAAAAATACCCTGACTAACTAAAGGGTATTTGATATACTTATATCCCCTTATTTCAATGACAGAACACTCAATGAATAATACAAATATGTAAAAAAACGTTTGTTTAAAAAAACTGAGAGTCCTCTTTGGTTGATACATTTTAATGGCTAACTGAACAGATGGTAGTAATAGCAAGCTTTTGAGACTATGCAGGTCTCTTCATCAGGCTCAGTATCAACTTTTTTTATCTCTACTGGCTAACACGGGACAACAATATATTTTTCCTGTATACAAATATGTATACACAGTAATTAAATCCTAGTAAAATGATATAAATAATAATAATAATAATAATAATAATTATATATATATATATATACAGTATACATAAAGAATAAATAAGTATGCCATCAATAAACAATACAATGAAATACTGTGCACTATAATATTAATCAATATATTTGAATATAAATATCAGTATAAAATATATAATATGGACATAACTAACCATTAATAATAAATACTAAAAATACATATCAATAAATACACTCCCTGACAGAAATTCTGTCGCTTATCCATGTTATGTAAATAAAAGCTTATAACCTGACTTTAAATTCATCCATTGGTTTTATAAATTACTATTTTGAAAGCTGAAACCCTCCCAAATTTGGTTTAGGTTATAAAAATAAAGTTGCTGTAAAGCTGAAATATTGATCATTTAATGAACACAGAAAGGTCAGATTTTGGCAAGACAAAAGTTTTGTCTCCTTGTCATATAATGCACCAATCTTAGTTTACATCCTCACCTGTGCTCACTAAATAATTGCTTAATTTGTGGGATTGCATAAAAAGAAACCCAGCACCCCAGACCTTCACTTGAACTGCAACTTGACCTCTGACAACATGCGAAATATCCACCCTGCGACCAAAGCCTTGATTATCAAGAGGCTGAATACCAGATCCACTGCAGAGGTGGCTGGCACCTTTTAACGTGTCTCCGCATCAAGTACAAAGAATTAAAAAAACATTTGAAGAGACTGTTTTTGACAAGCCCAGGTCCAACAGACAAGACAACTACTCAGGAGGAACGTTTGTTGGTTAGAAAATCCAAAGCCAGCCCCTCTTCCACTGAAGCATAGCTCCAACAGGCCTGGTCACCTCAAGTCCCTGTGTCAACTAGAACAGTTTGTAGGATTCTGTCTCAAAATGGCCTCCATGGTTGAATCAGTGCCCAGAAGCCAGCACTAAACAAAAGGCAAATAAAAACCCGTGTGGCATTTGCCAAGTCCCACAGCCTGCTAAACAGATGGACGATGGAAAAGTGGCAGAAGGTGGATTTCTCTGAAGAATCTTCAGTTGAATTACACCACAGCAGCCGCAAATACTGCAGGAGACCTACTGAAGCCCGAATTAATCCAAAATACACCCAGAAAACAGTTAAGTTTGGTGGTGGGAAGATCATGGACTGGGGTTACATTCAGTATGGGGTGTGCGAAACATTTGCAAGGTGGAAGACAATATCAATAGCCTAAAATATCAAAAAGTATTAGCTACTTCTTACATTCCCAATCATAAAAGGGGTCAAATTCTGTAGCAGAATGGTGCTCCATCTCATACATCCATCTCTACAACAAAGTCCCTCCTGGCAAAGAAGATCAAGGTGCTCAAGGACTGGCCAGCCCAGTCACCATACACGAAGATCATTGAGCATGTTTGGAGTAGGATGAAAGAGGAAGCTTGGAAGACAAAACCAAAGAAACTAGATGAACTCTGGGAGCAATGTAAGACTGCATTCTTTGCTATTCCTGATGACTTCATCAATAAATTGTATGAATCATTGTTGAACTGCATGGAGGAAGTCCTTCAAGCTCATGGAAGTCCCACAAAATATTAAATATGTCTCAGCACCACAACTTCATTCACCAATGTTATGCAACATGTCTTTGTATTAGAAGTTAATTATTTGTTTGAATTTCACATTACTTTCAATGTGCGACAAAACTTTTGTCTTGCCAAAATCTGACCTTCCTGAGTTCATTAAATGACTAATATTTCAGCTTTGCAGCCTCTTTATTTTCATAACCTAAACCAAATTTGAGAGGGTTTCAGCTTTCAAAAGAGTAATTTATGAAACCAATGGATGAATTTAAAGTCAGGTTATAAGCTTTTATTTACATAACATGGATAAGTGACAGAACTTCTGTCAGGGAGTTTACTATATGGCAACACTAAATATATTAGTATCTAGGTCTGATTATTTCTTCCTTCTTTACTCCAGTATCTTATTAACGTACTTAATCTGCTCTGCCGACGTGCTGTTCATACATCAGAAGAAAGAATGAATAGTAAGTATATATAAGAATGGCACTATGTGAATAGAAAGAAAAAAAAAATCAGCCTTTGACTTCAGACCCATCAGAAGTTCTAAAAAGTGGACCCCACAGTTTATCCAATTCCTTATGAGCGTAGGGATACCCCACATGTGGTCAAAAACCTCTGTTTGGATAAATGGTAGGGCTTGGAATGGAAGGAGCACTATTTGAATTTTGGAAAAGTTTAAATAAATTGCGGGCACCATATTGCATTTGCAGGGCCCCTAGGATACCTATACAGCAGAAACCACCACAAGTAACCCCATTTAGAAAACTAGACCCGTGGGGGATTTTATTCAGGGGTATAGTAAGCATTTTGAATCCCCAGGTACTTCGCAAAAAATGTTGCTGTAACATCAAATTTCGGGACACGACAAGACCACCCTCTCTCTATTCATCGTTTTCTTCCACGGGGCCTGTGGCTTGGAGTGGAACACTCAGCCTCAGTTCCTTACTACTGGAGGGGCAACTCTCTTAAAAAGAACATTTTCCAAACACCGGTGGCTTCTTCCAACTTATCCGAGGTCGACGGGGCACATCAAAGCGGTGACCAGTACTTCAGCGGCAGCAACCGGGTTACTTAAAAGAACTGTGAGTAAAGACACCTGAAACCGCAGCTGCTGACTTGGACTCTTATTACCGGCACCGGCATCCCGCGACTCAGTGCCAAAGGCCCCCGCCACCGCTACCCCCGCATCATCTTCCCTGGGGCCCACCCCACCTGTGGGGAGCGGTACCATCTTTGCTGCTACTACAATCCACCCCAGAGGACAGCAACAGCAGCGGTGGCTAATTCCTGGCCACGTACCGCAGGTAGCGTCATGACAATCATCCACCATCCTATCCCCCTTCTATACACCTTGGGGCACGAAACTGAGCAGGCCACCGCGACATCCCATACCTCCGCATCGGCCCGGTGACGAGTAAAACAGGTACGAGCCCCGACCTGGACCCCCTGCCCCCTGGGTGCTACACTTCTACTGCACAGCGCAGCGTTATGGACGCAGCGAAAATACTGTGTCCAAAATACTACAAACCCTGATCGTGCGCACACAGCTTAAAAGGCTAGGATGGATAGATGTCAAACACATATACTGTATAATGTCCCACCCCCATGCATAGTCTAAGCTGGCACCCTTTAGTAACTTTCATTTGGCACTAAAGGGGGCTTAGCCTTGTATTTAGTCAAAAAAATAAATTAATAATTAAAAAAACGACGTGGGTTCCCTCATTTTTTGGTAGCCACCAGGGTAAAGCAGACAGCTGAAGTCTGCAGACCACAGCTGACAGCTTCACCTTGGCTGGTAACTGATAAAGGAGGGGGCAGCACAGGTGCAAAATACTGATGAAGCAATCACTCACACCCTATTAATTCATGGAAGAGGTGGCTGTTAGTATTAGACACTAAAGGAGGATAACCGCGGCACACTAAGTCTCCCAATAAGAGTAAAAAGTCACACTGGATAGTAATGCAATAATTCTTTATTAAGTCCTTTTTTTGAAAAAGTTGCAAATACAGTTTGTGTCCAATTAATTTCAATTGACGTTTCGGCCTAAGCCTTCGTCAGATTGGACTTATCTAGATACAATAAAGAAAAAACAAAAATCAATACCACACAAAAAAAATGTGAGAGGACAGTAACATACAATGCATTAATACAATTGGGATGAGACACTAATATAAATTAGAGATAAACATTACTGTTACCCTAACACAGGATAAGATAGGTACAATGTAGGTACCATGACATCATGTACAAAGGGTCAGAGAAAATAGATAATAAGAGTCCGCCAACAATGAAAACTACAGTGCAAAGTGAAATGACACTGAAAAATGGCTGAGCTGGTGGGTAATCCGACCAAAGGAAAAAGATGTATGGAAAGGGAGAAAAAGAAAAAGCAAAAGAAAAAGCAAAAGAAAAAGCAACAGCTGTTCGTGAAAAAAGGGGTAGGGAGGAAAGGAAAAGGGAAGAGGGAAGGGGGGTTTTGACGTGTCTGACTCACCAGGTACATACAGTAGCAAGGAATGCGTCAATCAAGAGAGCTGGTCACGGCAGAACAGCTTATTATGAAGTATATAATGCTACAAAAAAGAACATATATGTTAAGAAGGGGACTACAGGGACCAGGTAAAGTCCAATACTTATGCGTCCGTGAAAAATAACATAGAGTACCTGTCATAGGATGACCCACTGGGATCATTTAATACTGTTAGTCACTAGTATATAGGTTAGGTGCTAGAAAAGTAATAGTCTTGGGGTACTAGAAACGAGCGTCAATCATGGAACGCGCTAAAATGAAAAATTAATTGCTTAAGCCTTGGTAAAGTAGAACTCTATTAATAGGTATAATGTTTACACTAACATAGCGTACCTGTATAATGTCTTAGCTGGATATAGCACTGTCATACGTGCTGTATAAAGGTTACTGGGACGTTCTCCACAGTCAGTATCTGTGGGTATTGTGCTGTGGAATACAAATGGTACTATAAGCTGCGTAACTGGTTAATAAAATAACACTGTATGGAAGCAATAAGCCCGTCTAAAAGGTAATCAGTGAGACAGCTAATCACATGGCTAAAAGTTACACAGTAGCTTATGCCAATATGTGCCTACTCAAGGGTGAGCATATAAATGGACTGGGAGACCACCATGACTAGTCCAGCGACCAATAGACATATAATAATGCACTGGAGCACGCGAGCACTGAACACACGTCCACAACGGCGAGGTGAGTTATGGTAACCGACCCTCTGTCCTTTCTCTACCCTTCAGCTCTAACTATCCACTGTCTTGTTTTTACATATTAGATCCCTGGCCTGTCAACCCTCCGGTGCCACCGGCTGTACACCCGGGCCATTTACATAGGTGATGACGCTTCTTAATTGTCCTTTGCCTATATGGTTAATGTGTGAGTCTCCGTAGGAGTTCATTATAGCTCAAGTGATAGTGTCATACTACAAGGTGGCTGCACAGGTACATGGCAGATTATATAATATACTGTGGAGAATCGCTTTGTAATAATGTGCTAACATTAATTTTCATTATATCAGACGCTTCCTATACATGCTCCACAGTGCTCTTTGGCGGTGATCTAATTGCATATGGTCAGTGTTGTCATTGGGGCATTATCTCTGCAGAATTGTAACAGCAGGTATTCTATTTCCTTTATACATTATTATATGTCTATTGGTCGCTGGACTAGTCATGGTGGTCTCCCAGTCCATTTATATGCTCACCCTTGAGTAGGCACATATTGGCATAAGCTACTGTGTAACTTTTAGCCATGTGATTAGCTGTCTCACTGATTACCTTTTAGACGGGCTTATTGCTTCCATACAGTGTTATTTTATTAACCAGTTACGCAGCTTATAGTACCATTTGTATTCCACAGCACAATACCCACAGATACTGACTGTGGAGAACGTCCCAGTAACCTTTATACAGCACGTATGACAGTGCTATATCCAGCTAAGACATTATACAGGTACGCTATGTTAGTGTAAACATTATACCTATTAATAGAGTTCTACTTTACCAAGGCTTAAGCAATTAATTTTTCATTTTAGCGCGTTCCATGATTGACGCTCATTTCTAGTACCCCAAGACTATTACTTTTCTAGCACCTAACCTATATACTAGTGACTAACAGTATTAAATGATCCCAGTGGGTCATCCTATGACAGGTACTCTATGTTATTTTTCACGGACGCATAAGTATTGGACTTTACCTGGTCCCTGTAGTCCCCTTCTTAACATATATGTTCTTTTTTGTAGCATTATATACTTCATAATAAGCTGTTCTGCCGTGACCAGCTCTCTTGATTGACGCATTCCTTGCTACTGTATGTACCTGGTGAGTCAGACACGTCAAAACCCCCCTTCCCTCTTCCCTTTTCCTTTCCTCCCTACCCCTTTTTTCACAAACAGCTGTTGCTTTTTCTTTTACTTTTTCTTTTGCTTTTTCTTTTTCTCCCTTTCCATACATCTTTTTCCTTTGATCGGATTACCCACCAGCTCAGCCATTTTTCAGTGTCATTTCACTTTGCACTGTAGTTTTCATTGTTGGCGGACTCTTATTATCTATTTTCTCTGACCCTTTGTACATGATGTCATGGTACCTACATTGTACCTATCTTATCCTGTGTTAGGGTAACAGTATTGTTTATCTCTAATTTATATTAGTGTCTCATCCCAATTGTATTAATGCATTGTATGTTACTGTCCTCTCACATTTTTTTTGTGTGGTATTGATTTTTGTTTTTTCTTTATTGTATCTAGATAAGTCCAATCTGACGAAGGCTTAGGCCGAAACGTCAATTGAAATTAATTGGACACAAACTGTATTTGCAACTTTTTCAAAAAAAGGACTTAATAAAGAATTATTGCATTACTATCCAGTGTGACTTTTTACTCTTATTGGGAGACTTAGTGTGCCGGGGTTATCCTCCTTTAGTATACGATTTTTTACCTCTGAGCACCTATATATCAGTGTAGCAGAGCTTCCTCTTTTGTTTATGTTAGTATTAGACATGCACACAGATAGGACTTGTATAGGGTGCCACCAGTCACACAGATATTTGTCATGCACAGTTTGGATGTCACCAATAGGCTGTAAGCCGGACACTGTGCATCACACATATCTGTGTACCTGGTGCCCTATGCAAGCCCTATACAATAAATAGACCTTCGGCATTATACTGGAAAAATATATACTATATTTAGCAAAACAGGCAAGGATATCAAGGTAACATGTTAACAAGCGGAAAACTGAGAACATATTTGGTACAAATCATAATCATATATAAATCAGAATTATCACACAAGGACATCAAGTCTTAGAACCAACAAACCAATTTAATCTGTCTCTGCACATCTTTTCGGGGCAATTACAGACTGAGCGTCACTCAGCACTTGAGATTCATGGCAAATTGATTTTTTTTAAAAAATTGTTGAAGCTGGCAAATTCTAATTTTTAAAAGATTCGATCATCTACAGAAAGAAGAGTAAATCACTGATTTAACACAGTAGTCCTTAAGGCTATGTGCGCACTTTCCGTCATCCTACATGCAGTTGTAAACGCACGTTTTGGGCTTAATTGATTTAGCCAAAGTTGCCTTTTTAAGAAATTTAGCGCTGAAAACGCATGCGTATTTACCGCGTTTCAGATGCGTTTTCAGCGCTTTTTGCATGCTTTTTCACCTGCGTTTTGACAGATGCGTTTTGAACATCAAGACACTACTAAATAAAGTTGAAACATTCAGACGGAATGAAAAAGTAGAAAAAAAAGGGACAAATTTATATTAATGGGAAAAATAATGGAAAAAGATATATTTAATAAAATTATAGCGTTAAGATACATTTTATCGGTAAAATAACAATAAATGCATATTTTTCTTAAATTTAATTGTCGGATTATGTGTGTGTGTAAAGGAACATATCAATTCATTATTTTGATGTCCAAAAAGCATGCGTTTTGGTAGTCCAAAACGCATGTTTTCTGCAATGAAAAAGCAGGTAAAACGCAGGAATTTTGATATTTCTTGCTTTTTGCAACTTCTCATTGACTTCAATGTTAACAAAACGCACCACAAATGGCAAAAACAATTGACAGGGTCCTTTTCTGAACGCATGGTTTTTGACCAAACTTATGCAAATTTTGTGATGCGTTTGTAAACGCAAAGTGTGTACAAGAATTCATGATTTCTCATTGACTTTAATGGAAAATCAAAACGCATGCATTTGGGCACAAAAACGCTGCAGTTCAAAACTGACTCTAAAAGCAGCGGAAACGCAGGTGAAAACGCAAAGTGTGAACATAGCCTAAGGCAGGCTTTGCACACTACCTCATTGCAAGCCGATGCTGCGATGCCGAGTGCGATAGTCCCCATTCCCGTCGCAGCAGCGATATCTTGTGATTGCTGCCGTAGCGAACATTATCGCTACGGCAGCTTTACATGCACTCACCTGCCCTGCAACGTCGCTCTGGCCGGCGAACCGCCTCCTTCCTAAGGGGACGGGTCGTGCGGCGTCACAACGACGTGACACGGCAGGCAGCCAACAGAAGTGGAGGGGTGGAGATGAGCGGGACGTAAACATCCCGCCCCCCTCCTTCCTTCCGCAGAGCCAGCGTGAGACGCGGTGACGCAGGTAGGAGATGTTCCTTGCTCCTGCGGCTTCTCACACAGCGATGTGTGCTGCCGAGGAACAAGGAACAACATCGTACCTGTCGCTGCTGCCAAATTATGGAAATGTCGGACCCTACACCGATGATACGATAACGACGCTTTTGCGCTCGTTAATCATATCAAAAAGGATTTACACACTACGATATCGAATGCGATGCCGGATGTGCATCACTTTCGATTTGACCCCACCGATATCGCACCTGCGATGTCGTAGTGTGCAAAGCCCGCCTAAGTCTAATGTCATTATTCTTAGGTTAGGTTCACACCTATGTCATTAATTCCATTATGGAAACAGAAAAAAGTAAATGATGTCAGTGTCTCACCTGACTCATTTTTTGCTGAATGTCATAAATTTATATGCTACTATCTAGTGCAGTGAGAAAACAGCCTAAGCCAGTATGTTAATTTTGTCAATCATATTCTGTTCTTATTTACAGTATAATTTCTGTCTAATTGCAAAAATCAATGTCCCCTCCAATGATATAACTTATATAACACAAAATGGAGTAAAGTAAACATTGACAAACCCCCCCAGGGCCAGATGGCCATCATCATGGATATTGAGGGAATTGAGCTCAGTAATTGACAGACTGCTGTATCTAATCTTCTTAATGGCAATTTAAACACTGCGATATTAGTACCGATATCGCTAGCGAGCGTACCCGCCCCCGTCGGTTGTGCGTCACAGGCAAATCACTGCCCGTGGCGCACAACATCGCTTACACCCGTCACACGGATTTACCTTCCCTGCGACATCACTCTGGCCGGCGATCCGCCTCCTTTCTAAGGGGGCGGTTTGTGCGGCGTCACAGCGACATCACACGGCAGCCATCCAATAGCAGAGGAGGGGCGGAGATGAGCGGCCGGAACATGCCACCCACCTCCTTCCTTCCTCATTGCCGGTGGACGCAGGTAAGGAGATCTTCGTCGTTCCTGCAGTGTCACACATAGCAATGTGTGCTGCCATAGGAACGACGAACAACATCGTACCTGCAGCAGCAACGATATTTCGAAAAGGAGCGACGTGTAAATGAGCAACGATTTTTCACATTTTAGCGCTAGTTGCTCGTCGCTCCTTGGTGTCACACGCTGCGATTTCGCTAACTGCGCCGGATGTGCGTCACTAACAACGTGACCCCGGCGATATATCGTTAGCGATATCGCAGCATGTAAAGCACCCTTTAGACTCTCTTCTTACAGGGTTGGTGCCTCAGGGTTGGATAATTCTTGATGTGGTACAGATATTTAAGAAAGGTAAGAGGGTGGATCCAGGGAACTACCATCCAGTAAGTCTGACATCAGTGGAATGCAAAGTTTCTAAGGGCAAATTAAGAGAGAACATGCAATAATATATTAGAGAGAATAATCTAATTACTGATAAAAAGCATGGATTCATGAAAGATAAGTTGTGTCTAACCAACATGTTTGGTTTCTATGAGGAGCATTTGATGGCAAAGGCATGTGATACTGTGCCACTAAACAGTCTTGTAATGAAGCTCCAGAAGCAGGGACTAGGCGAAACCATAAGCAGATGAGTAAGGGGTACTTTACACATTACGACATTGCTGGCATCGGCTAGTGATGCCGAGCGCGATAGTACCCGCCCCCGTTGCACATGCGATATGTGGTGATTGCTGCCGTAGTGTACACTACATATAGTGTAGATTTTTTAGGTTTTTTGCACCCAGTTCAGAATCAGTATGGTGTTCCAGACGTTATTTTTAATTAATTTGTTGGCTGCATATGTCTGCTGTTCAAATCAGCAGACATGTGCTGGAATCACCACCTGCTCACCGCAGCAGCCGATAGTGATTACACTGACATTATCTAGGACGTACCCAGTACATCCAATGTCAGTAAAAGGTTACACAGATAAATTTCAGGAGGATCATTGTTTGAGTTATGTAAGACCAATAACCACCTCCTTTTGTAGATTAGAAGACCTTTAAACTGGTGATAAATTGAAACTTTACATATTAGACAGTTGTAGTGCTTTTCTTTAAATAATACAATATAGATTTGTCAAAGATTATTATATTGATGACCTATACTTAGGATACGTCATCAATATCTGATCAGTGTTGGTGCAACACCCGGCACTCCCACTGATCATTTGTTTCCGGTGCTGCGCGCTGCTGAATGTGCTCAGTTGTGCAGCTGCGCAGCACAGAGCAGATGTGCAGTTTCTGGTCATGTCCACTATGCAGTTGATTATGTAGGGGCAGGGTCTTGCATCCTAAATTATCAGATATTGATGACTTATGTAAGGAGAGGCCATGAACACAAAAGCCACGGACTACCCATTTAACTATTATTTAACTAAAAAAAGATAAGCTTTTATATTGAACAATCATATTATACTTAATAGAAGAGAACAGTAAAGACAATTTTCTCCTCTAGACTGCGATTTTTTTAATTAAGCATTTTATTTTCCTTTTATCAATTTCCACAAGATAATTTGCAGGTCCTCTGAGATATTTAATGGGTTTCTAATGAAAAGGTGCTATAACCCTCAGCAATAACTCTGTGATCATTCTCTTTGTTGTAATGGGAAAAAAATAGTGGAGGCTTTTTTTTTTTTTTTTTTTTTCTTTACAAGCTTACAAATTATCCATAGAGCACTTTAATAGCATGAGCTGGATGAAACCTACCTCTCCTCTGAAACAAATTAGTTATCATCTATTTCCTATATGGTTCTGTAAGAGCATTTTCAGTCATGAACTGTGAAATGTAAATCGAAGTCATTTAACGGCTAAGACACCTTGTGAAGATCAGATTTCTATTACCAGATGTTCATTGAAAGATTGTTCCTAACCTATCAAGACAGTAATGGTCATCATCAATGGATCACTTTGACAATTTTATCTTCAATGTGGAAAGATCATGAAAAAAGCAGAAAGTCTTACTGAAAAATAATGTCCAAGTGAACTACGAGTCAATAAATCAATATATCCACTGTAATATACAGTATGTAGTAATGCTCAAACTGTAATCTAAACCCAATCAGAAAGCCTCTTTGTTGAAATTGTCCCCTTTTCCATCTTTTGGAGTGGCTAAAAATAGGACGTCTCACTGTTAAAGGGCTTATCCATGACTTTTTTTGTACTTTGGGCCTAAAAACTTGTGGGCAGGTATATGCTAACTACTTGCATGTTCTACCAATTGTCGGCTCCTGGCGGCAATTCACCTGCTTCACATCAATCGAGCAGCTCTTCCTCTTCTGGGCCGCTCTGCGGATGCGGCATGACTGTCGACACCATGTTGATTGGCAGCTAGTTCTCTACAGATAGAACAACTGTCCATCAGCATGATGTAAGCAGTCTCGCCCCGTCAACAGAGCAGAGCAGAAGAGAAGTGGCTGCTCTGTCAATATGATGTCATCAGAAACCATTGAATCACTGGCAGGAGTGGTCTCTTATTACTCTGTATTGGCAGAGATCATTGCCGGGCACAACAAGCAGGTAGTTAGCAACTACCTGCCCATTAGTTCTTAGGCCCATATGAAAATAAGTTATATTGTCTGAGATAACCCCTTAAATTTTATTCAGACGTTAGTCAGTTCAAAAGTGAGCAACTAGATTATTGCAAAGGATGTAAGGCCTCCCATATGATGAGGGGTTGGTAAAGTTAGGCTTGTTTAGCTTAGAAATAAGAGGAGATCTGATTTATATGTATATGTACTTGTGTGGTCATTACAAAGGACTGGCACATTACTTATTTCTTCCAAAGACCATACTAAAGGATCAGGGGGCACTCACTGCGGTTGAAAGAAAGGTGATTCCGGCAGCTAAATAGAAAAGGGTTATTTACAGTTAGAGCAGTCAGATTGTGGAATGCCCTACCACAAGATTTAGTAATGGCAGCTTTAATACAGCTTATAACTAGAAATGAGCGGTGTTCGAATCGAACTGTTTGCCAATCTCAAATTTGACCTGTTTTAGGCAATGTTCAAGTCATTCGACGAACGCGAACAATTAGCTTCAAGTTTGACAGTTCGAGGTTATGTTCGATAATGGTTCGATCACCAAAAGCGTAACTGGTTTATCACAGTAATACTGTCATTCAATGTTAATACAGTGAAACCTTGGTTAACGAGAACAATCCGTTCTGGGCGTGTGCTTATTAACCAAGTTACTCATTCAGCAAAGCAAGATTTCACATAGGAAATCATTGCAATGCAGACAATTCCTTCCACAACTTGTTAAATGTCCCTTCCTGGTCCCCTATTGTGCCATTCCACACATGCACAAACATACACAAACATGTACAAACACACACAAAACACACACAAACATACAGAAACATACACGCACACACACATTATTCTCACCTTACCTTCCGTTCCATCGCCGACCTCCTGGGACTTGCAATTCACCGCTACAAGATGTGTATCGGGTAACCATCGTGACCGATGCCGGAACTTCCGCTGCGAGAGCGCTGACGTCAAAGGCAGGAGCCGCTTGCCTCTGATTGGTGAGCACGCTGCCTTTGAGTAGCATTTGACAGAGGAAGTTCCTCCCTCGTCGCGATGGTTACCCGATACACGTAGTTCACCACTACAGGATGTATATCGGGTAACCATCGCGACCGATGCCGGAACTTCCGCTGACAGAGCGCTGACGTCAAAGGCAGGAGCCGCTTGTCTCTGATTGGCCAGTGCGCTGCCTTTGAGTACCAATTACAAGATGCATACAGCTGCACACTAAAATGCCATCAATGTATAAGGGAACTCTAGTACTGCATTTCTGCTATATGAAAAAAATTAGATTTTTAGTATATGAATTGGCCAATGCATGTAAGCCCGGAAACCAACGGCAAGGTAAGTCTCGATATTCCAGGTACCTAACTAAAATGCCGCTATCTAGGTTAAAAACATCCATGTCTGGGCAGCTAGACTAAAAAATCCAACTTGAATTGCCACTATCTGGACTAACCTCCATGTTTGGGCAGCTAGAGTTTCTGAGTACCAGAGTTCCCTTATACAGTCATATGAAAAAGTTTGGGCACCCCTATTAATGTAAACCTTTTTTCTTCATAACAATTTGGGTTTTTGCAACAGCTATTTCAGTTTCATATATCTAATAACTGATGGACTCAGTAATATTTCTGGATTGAAATGAGGTTTATTGTACTAACAGAAAATGTACAATCCGCATTTAAACAAAATTTGACCGGTGCATCAGTATAATGAAAAATGGAATCTGCATTACTGCCATGAAGATATGAATAAAGAGAAATGTAGCTATTGTATGTGTCGCGGGCGGGGAGGAGGGTGTCAGCACACCGCGCTCACCCCTTCTGCTCGGGTCCGGCAGTTGCTCCTGGTGGCTCGAGCTGCGGGCCGGATCCCGGGGTGTCTCGAGCGACACTCCTCGCCCGTGAGTGAAAAGGGGGTTGTTTGTTGGGATTATAGTTCGTGACGCCACCCACGGTTGTGGTGATGGCACCACCGCTGCTCAGTGTGAGGGTCCCGGGGATGGTGATGGGAGCAGCCAGGTGTTGTGTTGCCCCTCCGTGGGTAGGGGTTGGTGATCCCGGGGCCCGGTGAAGAGATGTGAAGTGTAGGGCCTGGAGGGCGCAGGGACGCGGGGGCAGCGCTGTGCCTTGCGGCACTGTGGTACTCACTCAGCCTGAGACTTGGACACAGTTTGTACGGTAAACCAAACGGCTGGTAGGACGGTCCCACAGACGGCTGCACCTGCACTCCCGGTAGGTGACGGTGATGTCTCTCTTCCTTGCACCTGTGTTGACTGATGGTAGCGGTGGATTCCCTCCGGTTACCCGCTCCCCGACTGCAATCTGGGCCGGAGGAGCTCTACACTTTGCCCGCAGGCGCTGGCCCTGGGGAAACTGGTGCCTTGGCGGTGGCGGTGTCTCCCTGGTAATGGTCGGGCTGTTGCCGTCAATCGGGACTTTGTTGCTGGGGGATCTGCGTCCCCTTCACTGACGGATTCGGCAAATTGGGCGACTCCTAGCCTTGCCGGGGTCCGAGAGGCCCCTGCCCTGGTGCTGAATGTCCTTCGGAACACTGCTCCAGACCACCGGGCACACAGCCAACGGGGTCCTTCCAGGAACTTCCAAACGGTCCCCCTCGGGACAGTCACCGCCGTCGCTGACCTTGCTGTTCTAGCCCTACACACAGCTGGGCTCTCAGGCTTCTCCTTCTCTCTGCTCTGTCACCACTTCTTGCTTTCCTCCTTTTCCACTTTCCTTTCCTTCACTTTCACTTCTTGTTGTTTCCTCTAGCCCCTGCCTGGGCTAAGCTGCTTCTTTACTCAAGCCCTGCCTGGGCTAATCTGCTGTTCACTCCTTCATGTCCCTGACTCGACTGCCTGGTAACTTCCTGCCTCCAGAGTTGTGAGCTCCTTGGTGGGCGGAGCCAACCGCCTGGCCCACCCCCTGGTGTGCATCACAGACTCCTGGAGGGAGGCAACAAGGATTTCTGGTTAGCAGGTGTGCCTACCTGGAGTGTGGGGTGTAGTGGTGCTGTTATCTGTGTCCCCAGGCTTGCCCAGGGCGACACATTCCCCCTTAGCAAAATGCAGACCGTCCGCGGGCTGCCGTCCTACACCGGTTTTATTTTTCTGTAAAAAGGGGATAACAGGGTTAAACATAACATAAGCATTTTCAATCAACTCTTCCCAAGACGGGAGGCACATTTTACTTTTAACGTTTCAACGGTGTACGGTCACGGTTTCCGCTCTCTCCCACCCAAGCAACCTGGCCCTGATGCTGCCCCTAAAACCCAGGCAGCACCCCTTGACCCACAGTCCAGCACAAGTCACCCGAGCGGGATCTGTCCTTGCCCTCCAGAGGGTAGCCACCGGTCCCTTTGGTGGCTGGGCCCCAGCCTGCTCTGCTCAGGGCCCTCCCTCCAACCTGCCTCTCCGGAGGCGGCATTGCGGAAACGGTAACGGTACCCAACATATTTACAAGCCACTTAACGTTTGTGGTGCCCTGCAAGTTCACGGGCTTGTCCATGGCTAGTTCCCATGCATTTTTAACTTTAAACGGTCCCCACGGGGACAACGGTGCCGGCTCCTGCCGGTTGCTAATCACAGCTGACAATCAGGTGACTTCTTGGATCATTTTCATCATCATTGCAGAACTTTCAAACTTTTTCAACAGACACACAACTCAGTGGTGGTCCCAACGGGGACTGCTGCAGCGGGCATCCGCTGTCTTTTGCGGCTCAACAGTCCATTCTCACTCGTGGGGCTCTAGTGCCACCTTCACATGGTGCACCGCTCTGGACCCCAATGGTAGCTCGCTGCAGGCGATCTTCTTCCATATACATGCGGGCATGCACATCCGCTCTACACCCCTCTCGGGCATCGATCTTCCTGCGCAGCTGCTGTTGCCGCCGCTCCCAGCCGGGAGCACTTTCTGTTTGCTCCGGTTCAGCGTGTGCGGGGGACGGACCCAGCCAGAGTCCCTCCGTGTCGGCTACGACCGGCACCTTCAGTAACGAGGGACCCCGCTGTGACATGGCCTCCTCTGCCTCCTGGCAGCTGCATCCCAGCTGTGCCTCCGGTGCATCTTTGCTGACGGGCTCAGCCTTTGGCTTCTTCCATAGAAGCGGTTCAGGGTGGTCATGAGCTTCTGCTGCAGGTCGGTCCGCCGGGGCGGATTGGCAGGGTACCGCTACCGGTGGTGGTGGTAGCGGGCCTAGTGGCGGGGCAGCAGCAGCTAACGCGGGTAGCGGGAGAGGCAGCAGGGTGAACGGGTGTAAGCCGGGCCCCTCAGCCGCAGCGGCCGATCCCTCGGGAATACAGGGACGTGGGTCTCTTACCCGTTCCTCCAAATCTTCCTCCACCTCGCATCTCCACATAGCAGCCACCACTTCCACCATGTCGGCCTCCCACTCCTCCAGGAGGAGCTGCATGCGGACCTGCAGACGGCTGCTTAGCTGGACGGTCCGGACTTCCACCCGCGCCGCGATGCAAGGCGCGGGGACCACGGTGTTGTTGGTCGGACTCAGCATCTTTAGCAGCGGCTTCTTCCAGGAACCAGTAAATGGCCGCAGAGTCCTGGCGTCCCTGCTTCTGTAGCCGCGGCTACATGCGGCCAGCCGCCATTTCGTCCCCCTTAGCTCTTTCCGGCCCCTCCTCTCTCGGGGCGGGGTTTTGGCCTTCGCGCCTCTACTGCTCGAGAAGACGCTCGAGCGGGAACTTTTCGCGCCAAAGATTGCAACTTCTGAAATTTTTCTGCCGGATACCTCCGGCAGTAACAAGGCGCACCTCTACCAGACGGCAGAGCGGTAAGATCCTGTTCGTGACGCCAAGTTGTCGCGGGCGGGGAGGAGGGTGTCAGCACACCGCGCTCACCCCTTCTGCTCGGGTCCGGCAGTTGCTCCTGGTGGCTCGAGCTGCGGGCCGGATCCCGGGGTGTCTCGAGCGACACTCCTCGCCCGTGAGTGAAAAGGGGGTTGTTTGTTGGGATTATAATTCGTGACGCCACCCACGGTTGTGGTGATGGCACCACCGCTGCTCAGTGTGAGGGTCCCGGGGATGGTGATGGGAGCAGCCAGGTGTTGTGTTGCCCCTCCGTGGGTAGGGGTTGGTGATCCCGGGGCCCGGTGAAGAGATGTGAAGTGTAGGGCCTGGAGGGCGCAGGGACGCGGGGGCAGCGCTGTGCCTTGCGGCACTGTGGTACTCACTCAGCCTGAGACTTGGACACAGTTTGTACGGTAAACCAAACGGCTGGTAGGACGGTCCCACAGACGGCTGCACCTGCACTCCCGGTAGGTGACGGTGATGTCTCTCTTCCTTGCACCTGTGTTGACTGATGGTAGCGGTGGATTCCCTCCGGTTACCCGCTCCCCGACTGCAATCTGGGCCGGAGGAGCTCTACACTTTGCCCGCAGGCGCTGGCCCTGGGGAAACTGGTGCCTTGGCGGTGGCGGTGTCTCCCCGGTAATGGTCGGGCTGTTGCCGTCAATCGGGACTTTGTTGCTGGGGGATCTGCGTCCCCTTCACTGATGGATTCGGCAAATTGGGCGACTCCTAGCCTTGCCGGGGTCCGAGAGGCCCCTGCCCTGGTGCTGACTGTCCTTCGGAACACTGCTCCAGACCACCGGGCACACAGCCAACGGGGTCCTTCCAGGAACTTCCAAACGGTCCCCCTTCGGACAGTCACCGCCGTCGCTGACCTTGCTGTTCTAGCCCTACACACAGCTGGGCTCTCAGGCTTCTCCTTCTCTCTGCTCTGTCACCACTTCTTGCTTTCCTCCTTTTCCACTTTCCTTTCCTTCACTTTCACTTCTTGTTGTTTCCTCTAGCCCCTGCCTGGGCTAAGCTGCTTCTTTACTCAAGCCCTGCCTGGGCTAATCTGCTGTTCACTCCTTCATGTCCCTGACTCGACTGCCTGGTAACTTCCTGCCTCCAGAGTTGTGAGCTCCTTGGTGGGCGGAGCCAACCGCCTGGCCCACCCCCTGGTGTGCATCACAGACTCCTGGAGGGAGGCAACAAGGATTTCTGGTTAGCAGGTGTGCCTACCTGGAGTGTGGGGTGTAGTGGTGCTGTTATCTGTGTCCCCAGGCTTGCCCAGGGCGACACATATGGTGTTCCAGAAGTTATTTTTGATTAATTTGTAGTCTTTCGTTTGTGAACCCAGCCCCACCCACATCTATTGCCAGTCCACATTATACGCATATATAGCCTGGGTCTCAGCTTCACATACACAATAAGTTTTTTTAACTGCATGAGAGGACACACACTAGCTAGGGACCCCAATGTAGAGAAATACTTTGGCGTAGTGTTGGGGCTCTGTTGCATTGATCAATTCAATAGCTAAATTTTTCTTTATTCATATGTTCATGGCAGTAATGCAGATTCCATTTTTCATACCTTCATTCTTACATATAGCTATTGGATTTTTCATGTCAGTATTCACACAGCAGTTTCTGCTTTTCATATATTCCCCTTACATAGTCACTGGTGTGCATACCTTCTCTACATATAGTGTAGATTTTTTAGGTTTTTTGCACCCAGTTCAGACTCAGTATGGTGTTCCAGACATTATTTTTGATTAATTTGTAGTCTTTCGTTTGTGAACCCGGCCCCACCCAAGCCAGTCCACATTATACGCATATATAGCCTGGGTCTCAGCTTCCCATACATGGTACGTTTTTTTAACTGCATGAGAGGACACACACTAGCTAGGGACCCCAACGTAGAGGAATACTTTGGCGTAGTGTTGGGGCTCTGTTGCATTGATCAATTCAATACCAACAGGCTGAAGTTAATTCTGCTTAGTATTAATATTAACAATTAATTATGTTCATATTTTACATCTTTATTAATTGTATCACCTAGTATTTTAGACTCGCTGACTCGTTGTTACTCCTAATACTACATGCTATTGTAGGGTTTATTATAACTTG
This sequence comes from Anomaloglossus baeobatrachus, assembly GCF_048569485.1. Classification (NCBI taxonomy): domain Eukaryota; kingdom Metazoa; phylum Chordata; class Amphibia; order Anura; family Aromobatidae; genus Anomaloglossus; species Anomaloglossus baeobatrachus. The sequence continues at coordinate 546,299,177 of NC_134356.1, forward strand.
TATTCTTACCACTAACGGCAAAATTAAACCATATAATTTACTGCTTTTATAAAGTTTATATATCCTGCAATTATTCAGCCCTTGTATCTTAATCAACAGCTCCTCACACACACAGTACGATGTCCCCACAGCCCTACTACACATAGTATCATACCCCACAAGCCTCCAAAGATAGTATAATGTCAATCTAGCCCCCCACCATAGTATAATCTAGCCCCCCACAGCTCCCCAACGTAGAATGATGGCCCACACAGTATGATGGCCCCACAGCCCTCCGTCCAGTAAGATTCATCTCACAGCCTCCCACACACATTATGATATTGCTCAAAGCCCCCACACAGTATTGTCCCCCACAGCCCAAAAACACAGCCTTCCACACAAAATGATTGCACACATATCCTCCCAAAGACAGTATAATGGTTCTCACAATCATTAACACTGTCCTCATAATGCCCCACATGTGGTATTCAAATAATCTACTTTTTCCTGTGCACTTTTTGGGGGATTACTTGGTTAATAATGCGGGGTGTCTGATAGACACTTTTCCATTACTAATCCCTGGGCTTGATGTCACCTCACGCTACACAGCTGACATCAATTCCCAAAAATATTACTCCCATTGCCACTACCCCTATGCAATCTGATAAAGCCGGGAAAAGCACCAGAATTGGTGCACCTAATGTGATGTGCCATTTCGGGAGTGGCTGTGGGCTGGTATTTTTAGGCTTGGAGGGGCTAAATAATCATGGACCTTCCCAGTCCCCCAGACTTACATTATGTCAGTTAATTATAAATTGCTTGCTTATAAGTAGTGTTGAGCCACCCCCCTAGTGTTCGAGTTCGGTTCGATTCGTCGAACGGCGGCTCAGTTCGGTGAACGTTCGACGAACCCATTCAAACCCCATTGAAAACAATGGCAAGCAAACACAAACACATAGAAAACACCTGCTAAGGTGTCCAAAAAGTGACAAACAACTCACAAGACACCAAAAACACATGGAAAAGTGACAAGTACATATACTCATGCGAAAACAAAAGAGCTGGACGAGTAAAAAGAGGAGGAGACACAGATATAGGAGTATCTGCAAGTGAACATCGATGCCATTACTGTGCAACTTGAGCCTTGCTCATTTTGGGCTTCCAATCTGAATAAATTGCCTGAGCTCACCACTTACGCCTTGGGGATCTTGTCGTGTCCCGCAGCCAGCGTTCCCTCGGAACGTCTCTTCAGTGCTGCTGGGTGTGTGCTGACAGATAAGCGCACGCGTGGACAGACTAACATTCATCAAGACGAACAAGTCATGGATCCATAAGGACTTTTCTACACCTGTGTCATCCTGGGGAGATGAAAGGCTGGTGGATTTTTGAATGTGCTTCATGCAAATAACAATTTTAAGTTGGCAACTGTGGGACAACTGATGCCAGTGAAGTGGTGTGTGTGGCCCAATTTTTGGAAAAGAGGGAGACTGTGGTTGGAGTCCCCTTGCTGTGTTTTACATGATTTTAGAAGGGCATGACATGTCTAAGAAGTTAACTTTCAGCATCTGCAAGCTGTTGGCTACAGAAATGCTTAGAGACTTCTCTACTAGCAATTACTGGAAATTGTTTCCAGGTTCCTTTCCATTCCAAGTGAAACTTTTCAGTATATCTGTGTGCACAATAGACATGTAAGTGCAATCCTTGAATAAGGCTCTACTAGCTGAAACATGTTGAATTTCTCTTAATGTGTCCCCCCTCACTGTTTTCATGATCGATGGATCTTTTTTAATAGAACCTCAATAAATATTTTTAACCTTCTTTGAAGTGCTGGAGATCATAGTCTAGTTTCCTTGACTGTGGTTGGAGTCCCCTTTTTTTTTTAAACATGAACCAAGATGAAGAAATCATTGATCAGAGAGGACTTTTCTACCCGTGTCATCCAGGGGAGACGACAGGCTGGTGGAGTTTTGATAGTGCTTCATGCAAATCAACTTTTTAAGTTTGCAACTGGGGGACAACTGATGCCAGTGAAGTGGTGTGTGTGGCCCAATTTTTGAAAAAGAGGGACCCTGTAGTTGGAGTCCCCTTGCTGTGTTTTACATGATTTTAGAAGGGCATGACATGTCTAAGAGGTTAACTTTCAGCATCTGCAAGCTGTTGGCTACAGAAATGCTGCCTTTCCAACCTTTTGACACAGAGGATTTTTGAGACCTTATGCCCAGCGCAGTGCCTCAAGAGCAGATGCCCAGTCGCCACTCCTTCTCCAAGAAAGGCGTGCCTGCGCTACACCAGCATGTCGCACACAACATCACCACTTCCTTGAGAAACTCTGTGTGTGACAGGGTGCATTTCAACACAGCTATTTGGACCAGTAAGCATGGACAGAGGCATTACATGTCGCTGACTGGGCACTGGGTAACTATGGTGAGAGATGGAGAAGGGTGTGCTGGACAAGTCTTTCCATCCCCATGAATTGTGTGTCAATCCTTCCTCTGTATGTAGAAGTTCCTCCACTGCTTCTGCCTCCTCAACCTCGTCTAGGACCTCAACCTCCGCTCAAAACCTGTCTGCTAAGGCCACCCGCGTTGTAACTGTGCACAAGGAATCCCGCACACCTCCTTACTATGCTGGCAGCAGAGCTCAACGCCATCAGGCGGTCAAATCTTTACTTTGAAATGTATGGGAAATGGGAGTCACACCGCTGAGGAATTGTGGATGGTTAGCTCCGGAAACTGAGTTTCACAAATGGTTGTCTCCACTCAACCAGCAGCCAGAGAAGGCCGTGTGCGACAATGATACAAACCTGGGTGCGGCCCTTCGCCGTGACAATGTTACACATGTGCCTTGTATGGCTCACGTGTTCAACCTGGTTATCCAGCAATTTTTAAACCACTATCCCGGCCTACATGGCCTTCTGCAGAGGGCACGGTGTAACGCCTGCCTGGATCCCCACACTCAGATGGGCTGTAAAGAATAGGCTAGAGGGAAGCCACTCACCAAGCTGCACCCCTAGAACCCTGAAACCCTTTAACCCCTATACAGGGATTTGGAATTACACAGGGCCCAGGGTGATCAATACCTGTGGAAGGCTGCAGTCCGAGAGAGTAGTAGTCAGGAAGGGTCAAACCATGAATTGAGGAATAGGAACAGAATCGGATGGCCAGGACGTAATCAGAAAACAAGCAGAGGTCAAATGCATATCGGGCAACGAGCTACATAAACAGCAGGCAGGAGATGTAGTCAGGAAACAAGCGGTAGTAGACACACAAAATCACAAAACAGAACTGGGCGGAACAGGAACCAGAAGTTCAGAACAATGTCTGGCAGTGGTCCGCAGACAGGAGGGGCATAAAAAAGGGTGTGGTTTCTTCCCATTGGTTGTAGCTGAATGATGGTACTTAAGCTGTGAGACAACCACCACCTACAGTCAGCCAGTGGTACGGCAGATCTCAAGGTAACCCAGCCCAGTGGATGAGCGTAACCTGCGGCCACAGGCGTCGCTGGCATCGACTCCTCTCCCATCACCAGCACTATCTACGAAACGAACACGGTGTCACCTGGCGATTGGAGTACAAGTTGCTGGAGTGGACTCCGGTGGTGACGTAACAGCCGTGTGCGACAATGAAGCAAACCTGGGTGCGGCCCTTCACCAGAGCAATGTGACACACGTGCCTTGTATGGCTTACGTGTTGAACCTGGTTGTCCAGCAATTTTTAAACCACTATCCCGGCCTATATGGCCTTCTGCAGAGGGCACGCTCGCTATGAGCTCACTTCCACCGTTCACACCCCGCAGCTGAACAACTTGCATCGCTCCAGAAGTCTTTTTCGGTCTGCCGGTTCACCGCCTGAAATGCAATGTGCCGACATGCAGGAATTTGAATCTGCACATTTTGCAGCGTCTGTGGCAGCACCGGCGAGCCCTGCTGCAATACGTTTTGACGTATAGCCTGTGCTAACGAGATCCAGAGGTGGGGCAGATCACGCTGCTCGAGTGGTCTAAGATCAAGGACCTATGCTCTCTTCTTCACAGTTTACAAATGGTGCCGAAGATATTTAGCGCTGACGATACCATTATCAGCATGACAATTCCGGTCATCTACATGCTGGAGCACATTGTAAACAGTATTCAGAGTCAGGTGGTGGGACAAGAGGAAGGGGAGGAAGTACAAGATGAGTCATATGCGGAAGGGATAACAAGATCTACAAGGTCCAGACGGTCAGCAGCACCAAGGCGGCAGGCATGGGACGGTGGGGGAGAGGGATTAACAAGGGCGCATAGTAGCAGCCAAACTGTTGACGAAGGTGCAGGAACCCAGGAAGAAATAGAGGATGAACTGGCGATGGGCATGGAAGACTAAGTAGATGAGGGAGAGCTTGATTACATTTTTGTTGTGCGAGGTTGGGGGCAAAGGGCAGAGGAAGGAAGTATGATTCTCACCTCGCTGCCACCAACACAGCAAGGACTTGGTCCTCCTGGATGTGCAAGACACATGAGCGCCTTCTCGCTGCACTACCTACAACATGACTCTCGGATTGTCCGAATTAGAAGTAATGCTGACTACTGGGTTGCCACACTGTTAGATCCCCGGTACAAGACAAAATTTGGCGAAATAAGTCCTGCCAAAGAAAGGGACGCACATATGCAGGAGTATCAGTAGCAGAAGCTGGTACACAATCTTAGCTCGGCTTTTCCACTAAACACCAGTGCTGCACAGAGTGAATCTCAACGCTTTGTCATGGCTAGGAGGAAATGGTCTTTTACTTGTCCACATCTGAGGGACCGAGGGCTGGCTGCTGTGCGGAGACGGCGTTGAGTAGGGTGTCCCTGCAGAGTTGCAAATTTGGTCATATACAAAATGAGTGGAAAAAGGACAGATGCTGGTGGAAAGGAGAACAGGTGTGTTGGAAAGAGAAAAAAGGTTTGTGTCAGTGAGTTTGGTGGTTAAGCAACAGTAACATCTGCTGAAGAAACACCATCTGTTACGGGGGGACTGACAGATTTAGATACGGTGGTAGATATCCCAATCGCCAGTCGGGGTCCACCGTGCTCCCAGATGGAAAAGGAGATGCTGGCAACCCGAAGGTTAAGCGACGGATATAGAGCTGAGTGACTCTGAAACTAATAGTAGCCTGAACCGAGTTAGACGACACTCGGATATGGAGACTGTGAACCCTGTTAGCGTCACAGGGTCCACACACCCAGCCCAGGAACTCCCTGTTAACAACACAGGGGCCATTGGGTACGCTGTCCGTGTGCGTATGGGGCACACCTGTGGACAGCAGGCGAAGCAGCAGGCCAGTTAATGCCACTGTACTGCACTAGCAGGACTGGTAGGACAGGAGCTGGTCGTAACCATTCTGCATTACCAAGTGTGGTGGCGTCCTGCACCGACGCCCTATCCTTGCCTACCTCTGGCCTACAGCCGCAATGGGTTCAACACATGGAGGTGAGCTCTGTCTGAGAATAATAGAAGACTGCGCACCTCCTTGTTGTCTACAGCCCCTTTTATAACCTGGGTCTGCCCCAACCCAGGGTGGGCCACAATGCACCTCCAGGAGCCAATAGCAGAGTGCCACGTCATCAGTGACATAACCAGCTGCCTTTCCGGAACTGCCACTTCAATGATGACCTCATGGCAGCCACGCCCCAAACACCTCACCAGTCATCGTCTGACGAACAATGATGAGGTGCCAAATCATAGGGGCGGGCCTCTGCGAGCCAGTCCGGAGTGGCCACATCATCAGGACACCTGATGCCCTCTGGACTATCATGGACTGCCACCTCACGGACATGGACAGTGAGTTCCTTAACGGACCTAGCCTCTGATGCACTAAGTGCCTGAGCATGCTCAGTAGCCTGAACAACAGTTTCAGAAAGCAGACTATCAGCTTCTGCATGCTCTGTAGGCACAACACAGGACTTAGACACGGCACGGAGTCCAAGTGCCTGTGCAAAGAGGCTTTTCTCACTAAGTGTGGGAGCATGCTCAGTAGCACGAACTGAGGACTTAGCCTCAGGAATGGCATAGTCATGCTGAGCATGCTCAGTAGGCGAAACACTGGACTTAGGCTGTGTCTGGGGTAAATCGGCACACGCATGCGCACTAGCCGTCTCTCCACACTTAGACGTGGAGGAGGAAGCAGCCAGCTGGACGACCTGAGGCACAGCCAAAAATGGCAGCTGACGCCTGGGCACATTGGAACCGCAGCAGGCTGCTTTCGTCTACGGTGGCACCGATTCGTAACACCAACTACCAGCCAAAATAAGAGGTGTACTTCTTCCCGTGGATAATCTGATATGATCCCTTTTTTCACAGACACGACCATCGATACCAAATGTAGATGAGGCACCAAAAGAGCAGGTGCTTCAATGGATCTCAAGTGCGCCATCAAGTGGCCTCTCCTCCACCTCAACTTCAATATCCAAAATACTTCATTCCTCTGTGGTGTCAACCTAATCGCACTTTCTTCCTAACAGATCTCAAGTTTCCACCAGCCCTGCTGAGTATGGGGTAACAGAGATGGTTGAGTCTGCAGTGCTGTTCAGTCAGGCTATAACCTGGGAATCAGAGGTCTGCTCCAAAGCTGCAGTGAGTCCAGACAAGGAAATGATGTGCACTGATGCCCAGAAGCTTTGTGAGTCGGATCCAGGCCCCGATGAAGAAGGTTCTGAGCATAATGTATACCCTCATTCCCAAACTATAAATCCTCCTGGTGGAGACAATGGGGAACATGCTGAGGAGACTCAGATACCTGATTGGAACGACAACTTTACTATTCAGTCAGGGCAGGAAGAAGTTGGCTCGGAGGAGTCAGGGCGAGAGGAGTGAAAACACACAGGATGATGATGAGGTTGGAGACCCCACTTATTGTCAAACCACAGTCAGCCAGTCGATGAGGTCAGCAGAGGAGGTGGAGGAGGATGCTACTGACGACAAGGTTGGGTTGTGTCTTCCTGGACAGAGACAAAGTACTGGAAGCATGTCAACAACTGAATCCTCAGCCACAACTCTGCCTCTGAGCAGAAGTCGTGGTGGCTCTGCAGGTCGCATGGGCTGTAAGCTTTGCCTAACCTGGGGCTTTTTTACATCGCAAAAGATCACTCAAGTCTTGTCATCTGTAAGATTTGTCACCAATCTCTAAGTTGAGGTCAAAAACTCACTACTTTGAGTACTTCGTCCATGAACTGTCACATGAATATGAAGTGATAGCGTGAGGGTGTATTGATGAGCTTTAACCACTGTGAATTTAACATGCTTATTTGCCGTTCATTGTATGCATTGTGGCAGACTACCCACAAGGGGCTGCTGTTTTTTTGCATCTGCCTTTGACTGTTTGGTCACTATAGCAAAAGCAAAACGGTCTTCGGCTGTGGACTTGGAGACCGGAGTAGGTGCTGTCTGTGAACTGAAGGAAAAGCTAAAGGTGTGCGTTACATCAAGGAGCCACCGCGGAAACACTTCGGTGGATTGTGAAGAGACTCGTGTTGGAGTTTGGTAAGGAGGACCGTAACGCCTGTGAGCAGCATCCTGTGCCGGAGACCAACATTCTTCCGGTGCTGTCCATACTCTTTACCATGAGAGGATCGTAAACTCTGTATTTATGGCAACTGGACAACACAGTACCCGGGTGCAGTAGGCTGGGCCCAGAGAGTAATGCATGCACGCAACACTTTGTTTTGTTAACAAAACATATATCTGTTCTGCTTAAGCTGACTATATAGACAATAAGACTTGCTGCCTCTGCTCTGTCAATTTGTCAGTTACAGTTAAAATCCTTCAGGGACAGCAAAACATGTATGCATTGACTGTTGCTTTACAAGATTTCCAGGACTGTGTTGCTGAGCTGTGTGGTTTGACTTACCACTGTTATCATCTGCCTTATCTGTGAGGCTTCAGCTAACAAGGGTATTCAGTGGGGTTAATGGGTTTTGTCTATGTTTAGGTAAATAAGTTGTAAGCTCTTGCGATGCGCCACTGGTAAGGGGTGCTTCACACACAGCGAGCTCGCTGCCGAGATCGATGCTGAGTCACGCTTTTTGTGACGCAGCAGTGACCTCATTAGCGATCTCGCTGTGTGTGACACTGAGCAGCGATCTGGCCCCTGCTGCGAGATCGCTGCTCGTTACACACAGCCCTGGTTCGTTTTCTTCAAAGCCGCTCTCCCGCTGTGACACACAGATCGCTGTGTGTGACAGCGAGAGAGCGACAAATGAAGCGAGCAGGGAGCAGGAGCCGGCGTCTGACAGCTGAGGTAAGCTGTAACCAAGATAAACATCGGGTAACCAAGGTGGTTACCCGATATTTACCTTAGTTACCAGCCTCCGCAGCTCTCACGCTGCCTGTGCTGCCGGCTCCTGCTCTCTGCACATGTAGCTGCTGTACACATCGGGTTAATTAAGCCGATGTGTACAGCAGCTAGGAGAGCAAGGAGCCAGCGCTCAGTGTGCGCGGCTCCCTGCTCTCTGCACACAGCGCTGGTAACTAATGTAAACATCGGGTAACCATACCCGATGTTTACCTTAGTTACCAGTCTCCGCAGCTTCCAGTCGGCGGCTCCGTGCAAGCGCAGCGTCGCTTGCACGTCGCTGCTGGCTGGGGGCTGTTCAGTGGTCGCTGGTGAGATCTGCCTGTTTGACAGCTCACCAGCGACCATGTAGCGATGCAGCAGCGATCCTGACCAGGTCAGATCGCTGGTCGGATCGCTGCTGCATCGCTAAGTGTGAAGGTACCTTACGTCGTGTTCGCACACACACAGCCACACACAGACACACACACTTACTAATGCTATGCAGAGGCATTACCAGGTAGTAGGCAACTGTTTAGACAGTCCCTTGGTTAAGTAAAGGTTGGTGAGAAGGGGGTATAAATCGCCATTACGAGTGTCACAGCCTAGGGGTGTAGGCTTTTGGACTTGTGAAAAGATTGTTCTATTCTTTCAGTTTTATGCATGGTTGTTATTGTTTGTTTTGGTAAAGTTAAACAATCATTTATCAACCCAACTGCCTAGAGTCCTTTTCCTAGTGCGTGGTTTTGCTGTATACTGTGGAGTCCACCCTGTACACAACTTTAAATGAAGCATAAGTCGCAATGGGAAGTTCACTGTGCTACAATGCGGCTTAGCGGGGCTGTGCAACCACCATCTGCCCCATCAATGGCATCTGCTTGCTCTTCATCCTCTGTGACTGGGGACAGCAGCCACACATGCTTTTTGACGCTGACCTTCCACCCCATTACCCGCAACAGGCAGTGTGATTGGCAGGTCGTCAGTTGTTTTTAAAGTGGAAACAGCTGCTGGTGTTGAGCTCTCTCAGACATCGAGATAACCACCTTTGGATGAAGGCAACATTATAACCACGCCTGCACCTTCTTCACAGATTGGCTGGACTACCTGCAGTTAAAAATTGTTTGCGTAGAAAAAATGGAGAAGTGTGTAAAATGCACAGGTGCTGTAGCTAGCTTGACAGGAGAGGAACCCTAAGTTAGTATCCCAGACAATTTTAGTATGCCCCTAAAAGTGTCAGCACTGTTTGCAATTAAAATTGCGAAGCAAAAATGGAGAGGTGTGTAGAATGCACAGGTGCTATACACCTTGACATAGCTTGACAGGAGAGGAAGCTTCACTTTCTATCCCTGCCAATGAAACAATGCCCCAAGGAGTTGCCTAAGCTGATTTAGCCAGACACTGATATAAACCCCTGCACAGCGCTGGCACAGACCTGCCTTGCAAAAATGGCTATGAACGGCTGTAATGTAGCCCTGAAAAGGGATGAAATTACAAGTAGTCCCTAATTCCTAAAGTGATGTTGAGATTGCACTGTATGTCTATAGCGCACACAGCAGCAGCAGCAGCGGGAGCGGTGACTGTCACCTACACACAGCAGAGAGATAATGGCGGCGACGGGGAAAATGGCCGGGTCTTATAGAGCAAAGACATGTGACATGCACAGCCTTTGACACATGCCCTTGCTTGTCTGGCAAAAATCTACTTTGCTGTGTGTGTGTCTGTGATTGGCTGACAGCCTGGCCCGCCACACTGTACGCGCGGTTAAGGAAAAAAAAAAAAAATGGTGATCGCCATTCTTTCAGCACTCTGCAGCAGCACTGATCTAAACCCCGCCCCCCCCACACACTATACGCTGAATTTTGATAATGTCTTGATTCACAGTGAGTCACAGTATTACAGTGAAAAGCCAGCTAGTAACAAGCTACTCTTTTTGGTGATCGAGCCCCTATCGAACGGTAACTCGAACTGCCAAACTTGAAGCAAATCGTTCGAGTTCGTCAAATGACTCAAACACCGCCCAAATTCACTCGAATTTGAAATTGGTGAATCGTTCGAAATCGAACATCGCTCAACTCTACTTATAAGAATATGTGCTACTCACTGTGGATTACATTTCACCAATGGAGCTGTATATGTCTGTACTTTTTTAGTTATACTTCACCATAGTATAATATGTTTTTCAGCCCCCCCATAGTTTTATGTCTTTATCCCTGCGTTAACCCCTTCACGCCCCAGCGATTTTCCTTTTTTTGTTTTCAGTTTTAACTCCCTTTCTCTCAGGAGCCATAACTTTTTTTATTTTTCTGCCTATGTAGCCATATGAAGACTTGGTTTTTGCAGGATGAGTTGTACTTTTGAATGAAACTATTAGTTATATCATATAGTGTATTGAAAAATGGGAATAAAATTCAAAGTGCCTTGGGCTTCTCCCGAATCCCCACCCCCTCCACTCATTAAACACATTTCCCCATAAATCATACAGCACCACAATCTTTTCCAAAAGCATAACATGATATTAGAAAAGCATTTTTTGAAAACGCAATCAGTGATCGAACAAACCGAAAATTGACATTGGTTACCAAGCCCAAGCCAAACATGGTAAGGCTCATACCAAATTTGAAATTGGCGAACCTTTATCGAACAGGTTCATTCATCTCTAAATGTTAGTGCTCAGCATAGGACACATGATAAATGTGAACTGATCCAAAATGTTCTGCACCCCATATTGCCACAAAACAGCATTCACCTCAACCCACAAAAACACAATTTCCCACTTGTGTCCATTATCTGTTAATGGAAATCTAGTGGACTTCAATGTTACTGGTAGCACAAAGGCTCTGGAAATATGCTATGGCTCTGCTTCTCAAACCCCCCCCTCCCCCAAAAAACAGGAAAATTTATGCTCCCAAATCCAAATACCCCCCTCCCTTCTGAGCCCCACAATCTGCCTAAATGATTGTTAATGTCTACATGTTTAGCATTATTGTAGTGAGCAGAGCCCACTTAATTTATGGTGTACAGGTTTCCAGAAGAACGAGCTGGGCACAATGTAAAGGCATTACAATGTACTGGACACAACAAGGGCTTATTTGCAAAATTTTATTCTGTAACATTCATTGTGGTAGACGCCATGGGTGTTTTCCAGAGACTACATTTTCTCTACACATGTAGAGTTACTCCCAGAGGGGTGTAATTTCCAAATTGTGGTCACTTGAGGGGGTTTCTGCTGTAATGGCACTTAGAGTCTCTGCAAATGGAGTCCGCAATCTATTCTAGGAAAATCTGTGCTCTAAAAATCAAATGGCACTCTTTCCCTCCCAAGCCCTGCAATGCGGCCAAAAAGTACGGTACAATCACATGTGGGGTATTACCACTAGAGATGAGCCACCCCCCTGGCGTTTGAGTTCGGCTCGGTTCGTCGAACGGAGGCTTCGTTCAACGAAAGTTCGACGAAAGGTTCGACGAACCACTCGAACCCCATTGAAAACAATGGGAGGCAAACACAAACCCATAAAAACACCTTCAAAAGGTGTCCAAAAGGTGACAAACAACTACCAAGACAGCACAAACACATGGGAAAGTGACAAGGACATATACTCATGCGAAAACAAAAGAGCTGGATGAGTAAAAAGAGGAAGAGACACAGATATAGGAATGTCATGCCCTTCTAAAATCATGTAAAACACCGCAAGGGTACTCCAAGCAGAGTCTCCCTTTTTTCCAAAAATTGGGCCAAACACACACCACTTCAGTGGCATCACTTGTGCCCCATTTGCAAACTGGATGTGTTGATTAGCATCAAGCACATTCAAAAATACGCCAGCCTTTACTCTCCCCAGGATGACACAGGGGTAGTAAAGTCCTTGCGGATCCATGACTCGTTCATCTTGATGAAAGTTAGTCTGCCCACATTGTCACTGGACAGACGCGTGCGCTTATCTGTCAGCACACACCCAGCAGCACTGAAGACACGTTCAGAGACAACGCTGGCTGCGGGATACAACAAGATCCCCAAGGCATAAGTGGCGAGCTCAGGCCATTTTTCAAGATTCGAAGCCCAAAATGAGCAAGACTCAAGTTGCAAAGTCATGGCATCGATGTTCATTTGGAGATACTCCTGTATCATCCTCTCTAGCCGTTGACTATGTCAGACTTCTTGTCTCTTGTGGCCTTGCATTGGATGGTCTAAAAAAATTATGAAACGATTCCATAAAATTGCTGTAACCAGCACTAGATACGGTGTTGTTGGTACGGTTTGACTGATAATGACGAAACAGTACCATGCTTGGCAAGTTACAACTGGGAGATTCACTCCGTGCACCACTGGTGTTTGGTGGAAAAGCCGAGCTAAGATTAAGAAACAGCTTCTGCTGATACTCCTGCATACGTGCGTCCCTTTCTATGGCAGGAATTATTTCGCCAAATTTGGACTTGTACCGGGGATCTAATAGTGTGGCAACCCAGTAGTCATCGTTACTTCTAATTCAGACAATCCGAGGGTCATGTTGTAGGTAGTGCAGCAAGAAGGCGCTCATGTGTCTTACGCATCCATATGCGGATCAAGTCCTTGCTGTGTTTGTGGCGGCAAGGTGATAACCATGCTTCCTTCCTTTGACATCTCGCGTCAACCTCGTTCAACCAAAATTTGACCAAGGTTTCCCTCATCTGCTGAGTCTTCCATGCCCATCGACAGTTCTTCCTCCATTTCTTCCTGGTCTCCTGCACCTTCCTCAACATTTTGGCTGCTACCATGCGCCCTTGTTATTCCTCCTCCCCCACCGTCCCATGCCTGCCGCCTTGGTGATGCTGAACGTCTGGACCTTGTAGATGTTGGTATCCCTTGCGCATATGAATCCTCCTGTACTTCCTCCCCTTCCTCTTGTCCCACCCCCTGACTCCAAATAGTGTTTAGCGTGTGCTCCAGCATGTAAATGACTGGAATTGTCATGCTGATAATGGCATTGTCAGCCGTAAACATATTCATCGCCATGTCGAAACTGTGCAGAAGGGAGCATAGGTCCTTGATCTGAGACCACTCCAGCAGCATCATCTGCCCCACCTCTGCATCTCGTTGGCCCAGGCTATACGTCATAACGTATTTCACCAGGGCTCGGTGGTGCTGCCACATTCGCTGCAACATGTGGAGAGTCGAATTCCAGCGTATCAGCACATCGCATTTCAGGCGATGAACCGGCAGGCCAAAAGACTTAGCAATGCAAGACGGTCAGCTGCAGTGGTTGAACGGCGGCGGAAGTGAGCAGAGAGTGACCGTGCCCTGTGCCCATCTAGGCTGGGATAGTGGGTTAAAAATTGCTGGACAACAAGGTTCAACACGTGAGCCATACAAGGCACATGTGTCACTTTGCCCCGGCGTAGGGCTGCACCCAGGTTTGCAGCATTATCGCACACGGCCTTCCCTGGCTGCAGGTTGAGTGGAGACAACCATTTACTAAACTCGCTCGCAAGAGCTGACCACAACTCCTCAGCTGTGTGACTCTTATTTCCCAGACATTTCAAGCTAAAGACCGCCTGATGCCGTTGAGCTCTGCCAGCATAGTAAGGAGGTGTGCAGGTTTCCTTGTGCGCAGTTACAACGCTGGTGGCCTGACCAGGCAGGCTTGGGGCAGAGGTGGAGGACCCAGACGAGGTTGAGGAGGCAGAAGCAGTGGAGCAACTTCCACATACAGAGGATTGAGGCACAAGTCGTGGGGACGGCAAGGCTTGTACAGCAGACCCTTCATCTCGCACCATGGTTACCCAGTGCCCAGTCAGCGACATGTGACGCCCCTTTCCATGCTTACTGGTCCAAGTATCGGTGGTGAAATGCACCCTATCACACACAGAGTTTCTCAAGGAAGCGGTGATGTTGTGTGCGACATGCTGGTGTAGCGTAGGCACACCTTTCTTGGAGAAGTAGTGGCGACTGGGCATCTGGTACTGGGGCACTGCATCGGACATAAGGTCTTGAAAATCGTCTGTGTCCACCAGGCAAAAAAGGCAGCATTTCTGTAGCCAACAGCTTGCAGAGGGTGAAAGTCAACTTCTTAGCTTTGTCATGGCTCGGAGGAAATGGGCTTTTAATTGTCCACATCTGAGGGACCGAGATCTGGCTGCTGTGCGGAGATTGTGTGGAGTAGGGTGTCCCTGGAAAACTGCTGGTCTGTGTGGAAAGTGCAGGCGGAGACATGATATTGCCTTCATCCAAAGTTGGTGCTCTCGATGTCTGAGAGAGCTGTACAACAGCACCTGTTTCCCCCCCCAAAACAACTGATGATGACCTGCCAAGCAAACTCCCTGTTGTGGTTAAAAAGGTGGAAGGTCTGCGTAGAAAAAGATGTGTGACAGCTGTCCGCACAGTCATAGAGGATGAAGAGTGCGCGGATGCAGTTGAAGGGGCAGACGGTTGTTGGCTCACTCCGGTAGAACGCATTGTAGCACAGTGAGCTTCCCACTGGGACTGATGTTTGTAATTCATGTGACAGTTCATGGATGAAGTAGTCAAACTAGTGAGTTTTTGGCCTCTACTTACAGATTGGCGACAAAGACTACAGATCACATGAGTTGGGTGATCCTTTGCGATATCAAAAAAGGACCAGGCAATGGAACTATTAGAGCCCATGCGACCTGCAGAGCCACCCCGACTTGTGCTCAGAGGCAGAGTTGTGGCTGAGAATGCAGTTGTTGATGTGCTGCCAGTACTCAGTCTTTGTCCAGGAAGGCGCAAGCTAACCTCGTCGTCAGTCTCATCCTCCTCCACCGTCTCTGCTGACCTCCTCGAGTGCCTGACTGTGGGTTGACAGCAAGTGAGATCTAGAACTTCATCATCAACCATTGGGTTTGCACTCCCCTCGCCCTCAGACCTAACCTCTTCCTGCCCTGACTGAATAGTTAAGTTGTCATTCCAATCAGGTATCTGAGTCATCATCATCAGTATGTTCCTTATTGTCTCCACCAAGAGGTGTTACAGTTTGTGAATGAGGGTCTACATTATGCTCAGAAACTTGGTCATCAGGGCCTGAATCAGACTCACAAAGCTTCTGGGCATCACTGCAGACCATTTCCTGGTCTGTACTCACTGTAGCTTGGGAGAAGACCTCTGATTCCCAGCCTATAGTGTGACTGAACAGCTCTGCAGACTCACCCATCTCTGTTACACCATACGCTGCAGGGCAGGTGGATAATTGAGAGCTGGGAGAAAGCAAGTGCGATTAAGGTGACAACTCAGAGGACTGTTGGTTTTTGGATATTGAAGTTGGGGTGGAAGAGAGGCCACTTGTTGGAGCACCTGCGATCCATTCAAGCATGTTCTTTTTTTGTGCATCATCTACCTTTGTTACAGTAGTTCTGTTCCATAAAAAAGGGAGCACATCGGATTGTCCACGGAAAGTAGTAGACATCTTACTTTTGCTTGAAGATGGTCTTTCTTCAGCAGATGTTACTGTAGCTTTACCACTTCCCCTACGGACACAAACTTTTTTTCCCTTTCCAACACGCCTGTTCCCCTTTCCACCAGCATCTGTCCTTTTGCCACTCATTTTGTTTGTGACCAGATTGGACACTTCAAATGTCGTAGCAAAAATGGAGAGGTGGTGTACAATGCAGCGGTGGTCATGCTTTATTGACAGCTGAAGAACCAACAGTGACTATCCCTGACAATGCAACTATGGCCCTAAAACTGGCAGCATTATTTGCTATAAAAATAGCGTAGCAAAAATGGGCAGGAGACTAGAATGCAGAGGTGGTGTACCTTGCTTGGCACCAGTGGGACACTAACTTAGTATAGCAGACACTTTTTGGATGCCACTAAGGGGTACTTTGCACACTACGACATCGCAAGCCGATGCTGCGATGCCGAGTGCGATAGTCCCCTTCCCTGTCGCAGCAGCGATATCTTGTGATAGCTGCCGTAGCGAACATTATCGCTACGCCAGCTTCACATGCACTCACCTTGCCCTGCGATGTCGAACTGGCCGGCGACCCGCCTCCTTATTAAGGGGGCGGGCCATGCAGCGTCATAGCGATGTCACACGGCAGGCGGACAATAGAAGCGGAGGGGCGGAGATGAGCAGGACATAAACATTCCGCCCACCTCCGTCCTTCCGCACAGCCGACAGGAGCCGCGGTGAAGCAAGTAGGAGATGTTCCTCGCTCCTGCGACTTCATACACAGCGATGTGTGCTGCCGTAGGAACGAGGAACAACATCGGACCATCGCAGCAAGGTAATTATGGTTTTCGCCGACGCTACACCGATGATACGATTACGACGCTTTTGCGCTCGTTAATCGTATCATCTAGGCTTTACACACTACGATGTCGAGAGCGACGCAGGAGGTGCGTCACTTTCAACATGACCCCACCGACATTGCACCTGCGATGTCGTAGTGTGCAAAGTACTCCTAAGTGTCAGCATTGTTTGCTATAAAAATAGAGTAGCAAAAATTAGAGGGTAGAGTGCAGAGGTGGTGTACCTTGCTTGGCACCAGTGGGACACTAAGTTATTATAGCAGACACTTTTTGGATGCCACTAAGTGTCAGCCCTGTTTGCTATAAAAATAGCGTAGCAAAAATGGGCAGGAGGGTAGAATGCACAGGTGCTGTAGGTAGCAGGACAGCAAAGGAAGCCTCAGTTTCTATCACTGCCAATGAAAAAATGCAGCAAGGACTTGCCAGAGCTGATGTAGCCAGACACTGTTATCTAAAGCCCTGCACAGCGTTTGCACGGACCTGCCTAGCAACAATGCCTATGAACGGCTGTAATGCATCCCTGAAAAGGGCTGAAATTTCAAGTAGTCGCTAATCCCTAAAGCGCTGTGTAGATTGCACTGTATGGCTATAGCGCACACAGCAGCAGCAGCGGGAGTGGGAGCAGTGACTATCACCCACCCGCAGCAGAGAGCTAATGGTGGCGACGGGGAAAATGTACAGATCTTATAGAGCAAAAACATGTGACATGCACAGCCTATGATATATGGAGAGAAGGTATGCACACCAGTGACTATGTAAGGGGACTATATGAAAAGCAGAAACTGCTGTGTGAAAACTGACATGAAAAATCCAATAGCTATGTGTAAGAGTGAAAGTATGAAAATGGAATCTGCATTACTGCCATGAACATATGAATAAAGAGAAATTTACCTATTGAATTGATCAATACAACGGAGCCCCAACACTACGCCAAAGTATTTCTCTGCGTTAGGGTCCCTAGCTAGTGTGTGTCCTCTCATGCAGTTGAAAAACTTACCATGTATGGGAAGCTGAGACCCAGGCTATATATGCGTATAATGTGGACTGGAAATAGGTGTGGTGGGGCCGGGTTCACAAACGAAAGACTACAAATCAATCAAGAAATAACATCTGGAACTCCATTCTGAGTCTCAACTGGGTGCAAAAAAACTAAAAAATCTACACTATATGGATTTGTAGTCTTTCGTTTGTGAACCCGGCCCCACCACACCTATTGCCAGTCCACATTATACGCATATATAGCCTGGGTCTCAGCTTCCCATACACGGTAAGTTTTTTAACTGCATGAGAGGACACACACAAGCTAGGGACCCCAACGTAGAGAAATATTTTGGCGTAGTGTTGGGGCTCTGATGTATTGATCAATTCAATAGCTAAATTTCTCTTTATTCATATGTTCATGGCAGTAATGCAGATTCAATTTTCATACTTTCACTCTTACATATAGTTATTGGATTTTTCATGTCAGTATTCACACAGCAGTTTCTGCTTTTCATATATTCCCCTTACATAGTCACTGGTGTGCATACCTTCTCTCTATATAGTGTAGATTTTTTAGGTTTTTTGCACCCAGTTCAGACTCAGAATGGAGTTCCAGATGTTATTTCTTGATTGATACACAGCCTATGACACATGCCCTTGCTTGTCTGGCAAAAATCCACTTTGCAGTGTGTGTCTCTGTGATTTGCTGACTGCCTGGCCCGCCCCACTGTATGCGCGGTTAGAAAAAAAAAAATGGCGATCGGCATTCTTTCAGCAGCAGCACTGATCTAAACCCCGCCCCCCCCCGCACACTATACGCTGAATTTTGATAATAGCGTGATTCACAGTGACTCTCACTATTACAGTGAAAAGCCAGCTAGTAACTAGCTAGGCTTTTTGTTGATCGAACCGTTCTCGAACGTAACTTGAACTACCGAACTTTTACCAAATCGTTCAAGTTCGTCGAACAACTCAAACACCCCCCAAAATCACTCGAACATGAAATTGGTGAACCTTGAACATCGCTCATCTCTAGTTGCCACATTCAGGAGAAATTGTTTAACATATTATGGGGCCTTTTTTACCTATTGGCCTTGTGAAAATTGGAAATTTGTGGTTAAAACAACATTAAAATGTAATTATTTTCTGTTCATCGCCCAATAGTATAAAATTTTGTGACATGCCTGTATTGTCAATATGCTCACTTCACTCCTACATGAATTCATTCAGGGGTGCAGTTTGTAAAATGGGGTCACTTGTGGGGGATTTCTGCTGTTTTGGCACTTCAGGGGCTCTGCCAATGTGACATGGCATCCCCAAACCATTCCAACTAAATCTTCAAATATGGTGTGCCTTCCCTTCTTCACTTTGAACTGTGCCTCAAAAGTAGTTTTTGACCACTTAGGTATGCTCAGGACAAATTGCACAACACATGTTATAGTCAATTATCTCCAGCTATGTTAGTGAAAATTAGAAATTTGGGGTTAAATCATTTTGTGATAAAAATGTATTTAATTTTCAAAGCTCAATGTTATAAAATTCTGTGAGGCAACTGGGGATCAAGGTGCTTATCAAACATCAAATCAGAGATAAATTCCATGAAGGGTCCAGTTTAAAAAATGTTACTTCTGGGGGGGTTCTAATGTTTAGGCACATCATCAATTCTCCAAATGTCCGCTAACTCTTCCCGACAGTTTTGTGTTCACAAAGTCAAATGGCTCTCCTTTGCTTCAGAGCCCTGCTGTGCGCCAAGACAGTAGTTTTTCACCACATTTGGGTCCGGACACGGAGCAGAGGTCGGGACACGGAATAGGGTCAGGGTCAGGAGGATAGGGATAACAGACCAGGCAGGAGGAATGAAGGTCATGGAGAACAAGTATGCACAGAGGAGGGAATGAAGGTGAGGACATGAAACAGGACTGGAGTCAGGAGGGAAGGTGTAGTGCCCCTGAAACCATCAGGGTGCTACAAGGTTCTGCGTACCCACAAGGATGCAGGACCTATCCCCTTAGGGACCCAGAACCCCAGTGCCGGTACCAACAAAAACCCAGGTAATCCAAGTTTTCCCCAAAAATACCCCATACAATGGTACCCAGCTAGGGTGGAACCAATGGATGGCCGCCTAGAGTTGGAGCCAGTCCAGTCTACTAGTTGACCAGGTGGGAGGATCAGACTGTGGAGAGTAGTCAGTGAGTTGACAGCAGTAGGAGAGTGAAGGTGGAAGCGAAGCGACGTCCTAACTCGGGTTGACAGTGACTTGGTACCCAGGAGAAGTGGTTGCCGGTGGAGTGTGGTGGAGTACTCTAGGAACTACGCACCGACGGGTTACAGGACCCTAGGACAGGAAAGAGCTCAGGCCAACCTGTTAACACCTGCACAGCAAGGGGATCATCAAGGACATCATAAAGAATCCAAAGACTCAGTAGCAAAGGGAGAACCGGGGACAGAACCAGAGACTCCAACCCCCAAAGGGTTCATGCTATCATCAGGCGGATATAAGTGGCAAACCACAGAACAGGGACCCCCAGTTGTTCTATACCATGGGGACCCACTTACTAGAGACAGGTGCAGGGGAAGAAGGTACCAGAGAACCAAACTGGCACTGGGACGAAGGGGACTTAGAGGCGAAACCATCTGGCCTCGGGCAACCAGTCAACAGCTACCAGCAGTGAGTAAACCAGTTGCACTGAACACCTGTGTGGACTACCTTCTTCCGATGCCCACTGCAACAAAAACCATCTGGGGCAAAACCCTACTTGTGGAGGGTCTACCATTCTAGCTGCCAATACCACCAGCCCCAGTAGAGTCATTCTGCAGTGGCGGCTCCCTACACTTAGCCACAACACCGCAAGTGGTGTTACATGTGAATATTATCTTATTTTCCCCAATAAATATCCCCATTACAAAAAGGGCCCAGGGCAACGGAACTGGGTAACGGCCACCACCGTGACTTCCCCAAAACCTGTACTGCCAGGAACTGAGTATCCCATATCCCTGGGTGCTACACAGGGAGGTCAGGCCGGGTAGGAGGGAGAAAGGTCAGGGAGAATGGTACTGGGTAGCAGGACTTGATCAGAGTACACTCACAGGAACCATGCATGCTACAGAGCAGAAACTATTACTGGCAGTGTTCTGGAGGTAACGACACCAAGATATGGCGACATGACCTCCGGAATGAGGCACAACTAAACTGGCCCCTCCCCTCAGACCTAACCTTGGAGACTGCATACATGCACTGGCTTAGCAGAGTCAAATCCATGCTAAAATCATGACAGCTACATTGTAAAAGCCACTTTCAGGTCACGCAGGATGCAGCATAACCCAGACAGTCTGCAGAGTGATGATGTCACAGAGAAAAGAAGAACACCGCTGAATACCAAAGAGTGCAGCAGCAGGAGAGTATATTAATACACTCACATTACTTTACATGCACATATACATACATTTAATTAAAAAAATGTATATGGGAGTGCTTCTTAAGAAACATGGGAAAATCCATAAAATATTTGGACTGCCTGTGAATTTTGCTCCAGTTGTTAAAAAAAAAAAATGTGTAGTAGGTGGGCAACCCTGGTCTAAAGCAAACAACCCTTTCAACCTAGACATAAGTTCAAAAAGTGTGCACAGACTGTGTTTATAAAAGCCTCTCCTGAATTTGTTTTTATTATTGTGCTATTAAGGCCTGTAAAATCTACGGTATATCCCCTTTTTATATCTTTGACCAAACAGTATATTCCGGCGTCAGAAAGATGGACAAGTGTTTCTAGAACTGGTATCATTTTTTTCTATTTTTGACAAAAATCAAGAGAAGAAATGTAGACTGCAAAATTGTCATGGAGATGCACAAAATTACACAGGGTCTGGCTTTAGTTACTTTAAAACAGGTTATTATAAAGCTAAACTTAAATATAACAGTGTAATTATAAGTATATGAAGAATTACTCTTAAAAATAATTACCAGTGCATAGAAGAAACTTTAAAACTGATTTGTTAAAAATATGATAAAAGATAACAACTTACGCTATTACATCTTAGGGAAAATCAATATAATAAAACCTTAGCAAAATACATGTAATCATCAATAGAAACTGAGCTCCAGGGCCATGCAGTGACATTGCCTGAAAATCGGGGCATAAATCACCAAGGTTTAATGAGTGTTGGGTTTAGAGTAATGCAGCAATGGGGAAGTTATATGGCGAACATCAAGACAGTGACAGATTACTCCAAGTGTTCTCTTAACAAACCAAATGAAGTAGCTACATGGAGAATAAAACATTTCATGCTGCAGAGAGTAGAAGGTAATAAATAAGGATCATGGCTCTGAAACTGTTAGCTCTGTGTAGTCATATTACATTAACCAGTTCAGCTGTTTTGTATGACCTATAATAGTATTATTGATGTTTCATGCTTTCTGCATGTGCGTTGTGTAGAAAAGATGAGAGACATTGATCAGTTAATTGGCTGACTATTGATAGATGACAGAAAAGTCAATTCCTGGAAATTACATAGGAGAAACAATGGAGATTTATAAATAAAAAAAAAAAAGTAGATTTTCCACTACTAATGTGACCCCCTTTATTTTTATCCTAACTTTTCCTTGCTAACACTTTCCTAATATAATTTTGCTACCTAACCTACTCCTGTATGCTTATCTCTGTGCGTTACATACTGTATATTCCTATGTTGATGTTTTAGCTTTGATCCTTCCAGTCTGGAGACCAGAATCGGACAAACTGAGTAGACCATGTCAATGGAGGGAGCGGTGCCGCCTCTCTATGAGTGACAGCAGTTTGGGTACGCACATATGCCCAGATCACACTTCACTGTCCTCTCAACCTGCTTTACAGTGCGGTGCTTTGACATGACAAGTCTTGCAATGTGATATACTATTTAAGGATCAAAGCTAAAACATCAGAATAAGAATATACGCCCGAGAGAGCGATCAGCCTACAGCAGCAGGGAAGGTAGCAGAAGTACAGGATAGGCCATAAGTATGGATACACCCTGATAAAAGGGAAGTGGTTGCTGAGATCACCTTACCATTTGTGGCATATTAGTACACGGGAGGGGCTAAATATTTGAGGCCATGTGATGCCCAGGGCGGCCATCTGCAAAGCCACCATATTGAATTCAACTTTAATTTTTTCAATGGGAAGGGGGTAATGTAACACATTAAACACAGAGAATTGCACAAGAAAAACAATGGTGTGCTCATTTTTAACATAGCTTTATTCATTATCGAGTTATTGACACGTTTGTGACATGGAACAATGACAGTAACCCACTAAAAGATGTCAATAAAAATAGAATAGCCAGGCACCACAGCTGTGTGTACTCAATTACTCCAGGTTCAGAGTTAGCAGCCAGAGGAAAAGCAAACAGCCTTCCCTGATGGTGCTCAGTCTGGTACAAAGGTCAGCACTTAGCGTGGAATGAAGAAATAAAAGACAGCACTTCAGTAGGGATCTTTGGCTTTCTTCACTGTGAATTACAGGCAAAGCATGTGGGGAGAGAGGGTGTGCGGGCACATTGGACAACGGCTTTTTTGCGCTACTACTGTGCTTCTACGGGTCCTGTCAGTGACATCAGCTTACTTCCTTTTAAAAAGCGCAGTAGTAGTGTGAAACGGCCATTGTCCGACGTGCCCGCACACCCACTAAAAGATGTGCTCAAAGTGCTGTCCATTATGTTGAATTGACAATGCAATTCTCTTCTCCCACTCTTGACACACAGAGAGCAATACCGCAGAAGAAATGCTACCACAGGCCTCCTGTATCCGTTGTTTCAGGTGCTGCACATCCTGGATCCTGGATCTGCAGTATTGCTCTCGGTATGTCAAGAGTGGGAGAGGAGAATCGCGTTGACAATTCAACACAATGGGCAGCACTTTGAGCACATCCTTTAATGGGTTACTGTCGTTGTTCCATGTGACAAACGTGTCAATAACTTGGTAATGAATAAAACTGCGTTAAAAATGAGCACACCATTGTTTTTCTTGCGACATTCTCTATGTGTTAGATGTGTCACATGACCCCCTTCCCATTGAAAAAATTAAAGTTGAATTCAAAATGGCGGCTTTGCAGGTGGCAGCCATAGGCACAACCCGGCCTCAAATGTTTGGCCCCTCCCATGTACTAATGTGCCACAAATAGTAAGGTGATATCAGCAATCACTTCCATTTTATCAGGGAGTAGCTATACTTATGGCCCACCCTGTATATTATGAAAGTGTTACTTTGGAATAGTTAGGACAAATGTAAGAGGGTCACCTTAGTAGTGAAAAACCTCATTAATACTACTTAGTTGTAAAAAAAACTCCTCCAGTTTCTCCACTATGATTTCCAGGAATTAACTTTTCTGTCAGTTATCAAAAGTCATCGTCTTGCTGGATGAGGGATCAGAGGGTCTCAGTGCTGTTCACCAATGTACGTCGACTTACGCTGAGAATAAATTATGGCTGTCAATGATGTTGAAGTCATCAAGGAAAATGCTATGCGTCAGCCACAATTGTCATCAGATGAGCCTTTGGTGGCAGTGCTGTTACAGTGTAGGCATTGGGCAGGTGTGTCTAGTCAATATAGTGTGGCGCCCTTGACTATCCAGGTCGTCACAGGTAACACACAAACACCCCCACCCCCTTTAGACAGTAACATTAGCCAAACACAAAACCCTTGTTGCCTCCCTCCAGGGTCTGATGTCCACACCAGGTGGGGCGGAGCCAAGCGGTTGGCCCCACACACCGAGGAATTCACAGGCCTGGAGGCGGGAAAAGTGACAGAACGAGTTTGGAGTTTGAAGTGTGAGGAGTAGACACTTGGGTGTCTGGGTTTGTGGCCCAGGCACTGACAACAAGGTTGGCAGACGGTGGTGGCCGTCTGCAGGAGTGGTGAAGCAACGCAGAACCATAGGACCGGGGTCGGTAGTTGGCCGACCGGGGAGCGAAGTGAAGCCAGCACACACAGGCAGGGCCACCGGACCCCGACCAGGCTTGGAGCCGCCGACAATAGTCAAATCCGAGTGTGACCGGAACCCCAGGGGTTTCCTAACAGCAAAGACCCGATAGAAGGCAACCGCCCACACCGTGAGGGTATACAGCTACCGCCTAAGGCTAGAGACCCAAGGGTCAGTGCCTGCGGGCAAACGGGCTCCTCCGGCATCCTGACACCGAGGAGCAGACTACCGTTGGGGATCCACTGTAGTCAAACAAGTACACAAAGGTGCAGGGAAAGACAGCCGCCATCACCTGTCCGGGGAGAGACAATGCAGCCGGCTGCGGGACCCGTCCATCCAGCCGTTTGGTTTAACTTTGTGCATCTCTTACTGAGTGAGTACACCTGTGCCATCCGGCACCGCGCCGCGCTGTCCCTGCAACCCTGCACCTCACCAACCCTGCCTCCCCGTCACACCACCGGGCCCCGGGACCACCGACCCGTACCCACGGAGGGTGAAAACAACATCCCAGCTGCTCCCTACCATCGCTCCTGGGATCCCCGTCACCAGCAGCGGTGGTGACCATCTTCACCACAACCCGTGGGTGGCATCACGGACTAAATCCCCCAAACCAACCACCCCCATTTCACTCACGGGCGAGGAGCGCCGCTTGAGTCCCCGGATCCGGCCCACTGCTCGAGCCACCGAGCAGCAGCAGCCGCAGCAGCGCCGGACCCGAGCGTTAGCGAGCGCAGCGGCGGCGTACCTCCCCGCCCGCGACAATAGAACTGCCCTAGATTCTTTGCATTGCACACTGACAAGCCCCTATTTATTGAATTAGAATAGCATCCTTAATCCAGTAATTGTGCCTTTGCATAAACAACAGAGGCCTAATTTCATTCCCATGGATGACAGTGCTCTAGCTCATCGAGGTTGCATCATTAGGGAATAGCTGCAGGAGACTGGGGTATCTCAAATAGAGTGGCCTTCAGTTTCTGCAGACCTGAGTCCCATAGGAAACCTATGAAATCAGCTGAGTCACCTTGTAGATGCTTTGTAACTCTGGGATGCTGAACCTCAGTAATCTGAGGGCCGCACGTCAAGAAGTGTGGGATACCTCAGTAGGCAATAACTCGATTTGTGAACAGCTTAAGATGTTGTTGTCAAGCTGTAATTGATGCTGAAGGCCACATGATAAGCTATTTATGTACTAACATTTTTGGGGGGTATACCCATCATTGTTGTTGGCTATTGTTTCAATAACTTGTTTGACATGAGGAAATCACCATTGTATTGCATGATTATACTTAAATGCCCCACTTTCATAATAAAATATCACTGTAGAGTGAACATTTACATGTTTACATAAATTTCACCCGAAAGCCAAATATTTGAACTATACCAAACTATTATAATCTTAGAAATTTAAGTTGGATATAAGCCTTTAAGGTTTGCTCAGTCGACATATATTCCTCTAGATATCCTCATGTACATTTACAATCAGTTCATCCATATATATGCAGTAAATGTTCTTGCTAAGCATAGGTTGGATAATAATTGCCAGGCACCCCTGATAGTAGCTCTTCTCTACTAACATGGAAAATATCAGGCATTAAAGTTTAACAAGCATAATCCTTTCCTCTAGACACATCATCTTCATGTGAGGGATGGGTGTCCAGAGGCCAGTTCTGAAAAAATATGGTTTATGGTCTATTGCGAATGGGCAACTGAACATTAAAGGAGTAACTATATTAAAGGGCAAAGGTAGCATCCAGTCATATGCATAAATGAGTGAATCTTTTGAAATATGAATGTTAGTTTCAGCATATTATCTAAAAAAAAATTGAATTACAGGAGAAGGCTGTTCACATATGGTGGTGCAAAACGTATCCCTGTTTGGAGAGTATTACAAGCTTTGTTCTTTACTAAATGAAGAAGCTATTACTTTTTGACAAGGCATCCATGTCTATGGAGCAGAAACAGGTGTTTTGTTTTGAAATTGAAGATATAAATGTCATCTTAACTAGGAGTAAATAAATTAAACAATTTTTTGGGGTGTGCAACAAGTTTGATATTTTGCTCATCAGTACAGAGCACCGACATCACAACTCCCTTCTGAAGAAAGGGGACAGGTTCCTCACAGGGCTCCTCCACGGAAAACTCCAGGAAAAAAACATTAGCTTTAATGTTCCTAGATCCAGGGCGATAAGTTCAGAGAAAATTAAACCTATTGAAAAAGAATGACCACTGAGCTTGTCTTATATAAGATGCTTAGCAGACTCAAGGTAGAGAAGCTTTTTTCTATGACCAGTAAATACTGTAACAGGATGGATAGCTCCCTCCACAAAGTGTCACTGTAGTGCCCCTGAGACTGGTCGCTACAGGGTATATCATTATATCCTTCCCGGGCAGGAAGAGGTTAACCCGGAAAGTTTACACACAACTCACATAGCTCATCTAAACACAGTAAGTAAGTGACTCAGCCAGTTCCTAGCAGACCCAGGCACTAGGGGAGCTCTAGGTCACCATAACAACAATCTGGATCCTTACAAACGTGGGAGGGCAGGAGTATGATTAATTACAAAGTAGACAGGAAGTCAAGTCAGTTCCAGTCAGACAGAGACAGAGCAGACACACTGTGGAGCAGCTCCCTGAGGGTTTGGTGCCAGACACCCCTCAATTGAGGCAGAACAGAATCGTCTGGGATGTAGCACCGCACCAACCTCTGCAGGAGTCTCCTGCACAGGGGAGCCAGCCAGACCAGGGCTGGTAACTCCTGGAGGGACGGGACCCGGCCCCAGTAATTGTGGGCTAAAGGAGTACAGTCGCCAGGAAGAATACAGTGTGAGTACTCACAAGACTGAGCACAGGCGAGGTACAGAGCCCTAGTTCAGGAAGATGCTTCAAGTTCACCTGATAACAATCTGCCCGCTGAGGGGACCATCAATTACCTCACCGACATTATTGTCCAGGGCACAGCAGCAAAGAGGGAACTTGGGAACGGGGACGGAGGTCCGACCCAAGAGAGGTTCAAGCTGCCTGCCATACGGGCCAAGACAGAGAGTGCGAGAGAAAGAGCAGGAGGGGATCTCAAGACATTTCAGGCCACGGGGACCCACCAAGTACAGAGTTGTGCACGGAGGAGAAAGCCAACTATTACCAGACCGAACCAGACCCCTGACCTGCCCGGGATCGACCGGAGTCTCTGACAGTGAGGACCAGCACCTGGGGCGCGATACCATCTTTACCAGAAAATAAAAGCATCTGGAACCCGCACCTAGTGACTCTGTGAGTAACTGTCACTGCCCTGCGCTCCGGCGCTCCCGTGGACTGCCTCCCCGTTCTCACCAACCTCCCAGGGTAATCCCGCTCCGCCTGTGGGAAGCGATACCATCCTGGCTGCACCCAACACCTGCCTCGGAGAGAGACTATGCTGCGGCGGCTAATTTCTGGCCGCACACCATGGGTGTCGCTGCAAAGCATCCCCCATTCCCATCCATCACCATGCTTGGAGAGGAAAAGTCGCAGGAAGGGTCTGCGGTAGAGGAGGCTGAGACCTAGACGCCATTGCAACCGATGACATGCTTCCCAGAGACCCATCGCCCTCCTTCCATCCCCATTTACACTAGACACCTGTTTGTTTGTCTTTTCAGGTAGCTGACAGGACCACGGAGCTGTGTCAGGCCAGTCACAGCAACCCCAAGAAACCACTGGCCCGGTGACGAGTACCCTAAGGGGCACTTTGCACACTGCGACATCGCAGGTGCGATGTCGGTGGGGTCAAATTGAAAATGACGCACTTCCGGCATCGCATGCGACATCGCAGTGTGTAAAGGCTGGATGATACGATTAACGAGCGCAAAAGCGTCGTAATCGTATCATCGGTACAGCGTCGGCGTAATCCATAATTACGCTGACGCAATGGTCCGATGTTGTTCCTCGCTCCTGCGGCAGCACACATCGCTGTGTGTGAAGTCGCAGGAGCGAGGAACGTCTCCTACCGGCCTCACTGCGGCTTCCGTAGGATATGCGGAAGGAAGGAGGTGGGCAGGATGTTTACATCCTGCTCATCTCCGCCCCTCCGCTCTGATTGGCCGCCTGCAGTGACGCCGCACGACCCGCCCCCTTAACAAGGAGGCGGGTCGCCGGCCACAGGGACGTCGCACGGCAGGTGAGTGTGTGTGTGAAGCTGGCGTAGCGATAACTTTCGCTACGCCAGCTATCACCACATATCGCCAGCTATCACCACATATCGCTGCTGCGACGGGGGCGGGCACTATCGCACTCGGCATCGCAGCATCGGCCTGCGATGTCGTAGTGTGCAAAGCCCGCCTTAGGCCCCGTGGGGCGCTACATCACCATCCATCAAATGCTAATTTAATTGAAAGTAACTCACTGTACCAATATCATGATTACGCTCTGCCAAAGAAAGTTTATTTGAAAAGAAGGCGCATGGATGCAGTTTACCAAGAGACAGACCCTGAGACAATACAGCTCCCACCCCAATTCTAACACATCATCCTCCTCCATAAAAGGTTGAGATACAACTGTCACACAGAGTTTTATACAAAGCTCACCGACTATGATGGTGGCATCAGACAATGTTCACATTGCAGATTCTGACACTCTGCATCATAGTTTCTATGGTGTTTCTGATCTACAGAGGCAGACATGGGTGTCGATCAGCTCTGTGCTCAGTCACAGACAGATAAACAAGAGTTAACCTCTGCTAACCTGTTTGTTAGGCTTCTAGTATCACATGTTGTAAGGAAGCCTATCACATCTGCATCTCTCATACTTTGATTGGAGGAGATCTTCCACCCATACCAACTATAGTTTCTGCTGTGTTGGTCTGTGTGCTGTGGTATCCCAGATTTTCTGGAGAGAGAGTTGTCGCGGGCGGAGGAGGGGACGCCGCGCTCTCCCACTGCTTGGGTCCGGCTGCCGCGGCTGCCGCGGCCTGCCGCTGCTCGGTGGCTCGAGCGATGGGCAGTATCCCGGGGACCCACGGTGCTCCTCGCCCGTGAGTGAAAGGGGGTTTGGGTATGGGAATTGTTTATTGTCCGTGACGCCACCCACGGTTGTGGTGATTAGGTGTACACCACCACTGCTCTGGCTGGGGATCCCGGGAGTGATGGTATGGAGCAGCCAGTTGTTATGTTGCCCCTCCGTGGGTAGGGGTTGGTGATCCCGTGGCCAGTGATGGGGTGTTGGATGGTGGACAGGTGGGCTATGGGGCCTGTGGAGGTGCAGGGGCGCAGGGGCAGCGCTGTGCCGCACGGCACGGAAGTACTCACTCAGCCAGTAAACACGACACAGTTCTCGGTAAACAAACGGCTGGTTGGACGGGTCCTTCGGACGGTTACGGTGCTGACTTCCCCTGCAGTTGACGGTGACGGTCTCTTCCCTGCACCTATGTGTTGTGGTTTGGTAGCGATGGGTTCCCACCAGTAACCCGCTCCCCAGCTTGGATGTGGGCCGGAGGAGCTCCACTCTTGCCCGCAGGCGCTGGCCCTGGGAAACTGGTGCCTTGGCGGTGGCGGTGTCTCCCCTTAACGGTTGGACTGTTGTCTTCAAACGGGACTTGGTTGTTGGGAGACAGTCGTCCCCTTCACTGATGGATTTGGCAAATTCGGCGACTCCTAGCCTTGCCGGGATCCGAAAGGCCCCTGCCCTGGTGCTGACTAATCTTCGTACACCGTTCCGGTACCGCCGGGTCACCACCCGTCCACGGTCCTTTCGGCAACCTCCAATCAGTCTCGCCTGCAGACGGTCACCGCCGTCTGCCAACCTTGCTGTCTCAGTCCGGGGCACACACCCGGACTAACTTCAGGCTGCTTGCTGTCACTTTCTTCACTTTCTCTACTTTTCCACTTCACTTCACTTCCTTTCACTTTCAACTCTAACACTCATCTGCTTGTTTACTCCTTCACTTCCCTAGCTTAACTGCCTGGTTTTCCCGCCTCCAGAACTGTGAACTCCTCGGTGGGTGGAGCCAACCACCTGGCCCACCCCCTGGTGTGGACACCAGCTCCTGGAGGAAGGCAACAAGGATTTTTGTTTGACTTAGGTGTACCTGCAGGGAATGTGGGGTGCGTGTGGTGTTGTGACCTGTGACCCCTGGCTTGCCCAGGGCGTCACAGAGTAACCTGTGCTTGGTGTTGTTGTGTAGTTTATCCATTGTTTTGTTGATTCCACCCTGCTCTTGTTTTCCTCCTAATCTTTTGTTCTTTTATACTTCTGTCTGCGTGCTGTATGACCGAGTTTTGGGTTCCCCTGTTTGTTTATTCCTGTGGGTTAAATTACACTACTGTCCTGCTCACCTTGGGGGAAGGGGTATAAGATCAGGGCTGGTGAGGAGCAGGGCCAAGAAGGAGACTCAGACAACCCCACCATTAGAGGGTATACCTTAGAATAGAGATAGCACAGCGCCCTCTAGTCTGAGGGTCAGCTTAGGTGCCCCTGGTTTCACGCTATCCCCATAGTCCCAAGTGACATTATAATTGGCCCTACTTAAATTGCTGTATGGACCCTGCTGCTGCTCTATATAGTCAGTTGCAGGCCATTGTCTCTTCAGGTGGTTGAACTAAAGGGGACTATACAGCAAGAAGTGTAGTCTACCACACCGGCACAATCCGTGTTGGTAGCCGGATCATCTTAACCCAAACTGGTAGAATTTTCAGGGGAGCACACCCGGTTTGGAACATTTGGAAAAGCATGCAAATTGTACTTTTGGTTACATCTTCATTCCTCTGGAGATGAATCACAGCGGGTGGGAATTGTGGTCTAAGGCTGCGACCGCACTTTGCGTTTCCACCTGCGTTTTGGGTGCTTTTTAGGTGCGTTTTGAGAAGCACCTTTTTCATGCCAAAAGGCATGCGTTTTGATTTCACAGCAAAGTCTATGGAAAATTGGGATTTCTATACCGCACTTTGCGTTTCTAAACGCTGCGTTTAATTTGCATATTTTGTGGCAAAAACCATGCATTCAAAGAAGCAGCATTTCAATTGTTTTTGCCATTTTGGGTGCGTTTTGCTAACATTGGAGTCAATGAGAAATGGCAAAAACCAAGTTTCATACAAATTCCTGCATTTTGAGGGGCACTGCAGCCAAATTTGAGATGCTGCCACCTGACTGCGGGCCCCCTATGCTAATTTTAGGTGGTTTCTTCCCCTGGAAAGACTCACCAGCTACCCCCCCCCCGGCTCCTGTGGTATGATCTGATCGGATATAAGTCACTGCGCTGCCCAGCTTCCGGTCTCTTTGATCCTGGACCCGAACCTGTTTGGGCGGCCGGTGGCGTGTACCCACTTCGGAGGGCGGTAAGAGAGCTATCAGCAGGGAGGCAAGAGTTTTGCCCACGGCGCTTTAGCTGTGAGCGGCTCCCTCCCTGCTGAGGCACAGGTGATATGGCCGGCGAGCGGTGTTTTCAGGGTAATACCCGCCCGCCAGTCCGCCTGTGCTTGCCATCTGACACAAATCCCCCATCAGCAGGGAAGGAAGCGTCCGACTCACAGCGCTGTTAGCTGTGAGCGGCTTCCTCCCTGCTGAGGCACAGGTGATATGGCCGGCGAGCGGTGTTTGCAGGGAGAGACCCGCCCGCCGGTCCGCCTGTGCTGGCCATCTGAAACAAACCCCCCATCAGCAGGGAAGGAAGCGTCGAACTCACAGCGCGGTTAGTTGTGAGCGGCTTCCTCCCTGCTGAGGCTCCAGCTAGGTGTGCCGGCGAGCGGCGTTCTGAGTGAACTACCCGCCCGCCGGTCAGCTGGAGCGCCCCCCCCTCCTCCCCCCCCTCAGTTTGTAAAGAGCGCGAAAGCGCTCTTTGCTTAAGGCACCGCCCACCCGCCGCCCTGCCTCTGCCAGCGGTGGGTGGGAGTGCAGGCTGTGAGCCGGCGCGGTCCCTGATGCAGCGCAGGTGGAAGCGCTGCAGCGGAGGACCCGCCGGCTTTGTGTTAAGAACAAACACTGTGCCCCTGATCCCTCCACTGCCCTGTCACCGGTGCCCTGTCATGAAGAAATAAATTATACATAAAAAAAATAAATAAATCACAGCCTCTGATGCAGCTCGGATTGGAGGTGCTGCATTGGTATGTGCTGACTGCAGAAGTCAGCAGAATCCACATCCCTTATTGGTATCCCCAGACAAGTTTAAAAAAAAAAAAAAAAAAAAAAAACAAAATTAAATAAATAAATTATAAAAATAAATAAATAAATTATAAATAAAGAATACATAAATTAAATAAATAAATGTTAAATAAAATAAATAAATAAATAAATAAATTAAATAAATAAATTATAATAAAAATGCTCCCTTCCATTAGTGCCAGTGTTTTTCACCCCCCCTCCTCTTTAGGGGTCGGCATGACACATTAGGATAAAACCTCCCCTTCTGTGGGTAGCGGCTTGGATCGGACTCTGTCACTCTATGCGCGGGCGTTGGGGCCCCGGGCGTCATGAGTCACATAGAGATTTAAACCCCCCCTTTTTTCTTCAGAATTAACCCCTGGTGCTGTCCCGCGGCGGGATGATGAGCATCTGAGTGTACATTGGCCTGGACAGCGGAGTGCTGTGGGAATTGGGCAGGAACATCTGGAGTCCGGCCGCCCCACTTTTATTCTGCACAATCTGGCAAGCACCATTACGTGGGACTGCGGGGACTTTCCGGTGTAGGTCTAAGCGGCAGGGTCATGTTACCCGGTATCGGTATATTGGTCCAACCCTAGGTGCGGTAAGTTTAAATTTTATTTTCCGCTACATGGAATCAGGCACCTGAAAAGGAGGAACCGATTGGTAGCTGAATTTTCTTTAAGCTTCAACGGCTACATTCGCTTCAAGAGCAGTAACGGTTGAATCGATAGGGGGTGTAGTTAACAGCAGCAGGTCTGGCTGTTTGGGTTTGTTTTCAACACAACGTTTTAAAAAAAAAACAAAAAAAAAACTGTCTAACCACCTGTTTACAACTTTCCTTTTCAGTAGTGGGCTGTTTAGGCTTTTCGGTTTTTAGAATGCGCATAAGTTAACGAAAGGTTAAAGTCATACCAGGTATCCAGTTGCTGTGATAGTATGGTTTACTCCCTATTGATTTTCCAATTCCAGGTATCCTCCTTAACTCCGTCCACTGGCAGGTCCAAAGGGTTTTTGATTCTTTAAATTCGTAATGGTACTCCCATCGAAAGGAGGCCGATGACCCGGCCTTTCGTTAAAACACAGACATGATGGGCCTATAGTAGGGTATGCAGCGAGTGGGGTTTACCAGGCGGGTGAAAAGCATGATGTTTTTCAAGCGATCCCTTGCTAATGTATAACCGGCAGTATTTAGTGATTCTACTTCACCAACGGGTATCAATTTTTCCTGTTATGAGCAAACTGGTATGGGGGTTTTTGCCCTGAAATGTTTTCAGTTGCGGAACCGGACCGGCGTGAACAAGGCCTGGTGGGACCCACAGTATGAAATGGGTAGTGGTTTAGCGACAGGTGGGTGGATATCAGGAGGCCTAATACTCCTGGCCTTTTGTCGATCTTATAAGGTACCGGGCTGGGTGGTTACGTACATTGTGGTTTTGATCTTAAAGCTTAGTCACACAGGCTGAAGAAAGGCCTAGGTCTATCTAGCCAATCCTGTCTTTCCTCACAGTTTTGGGATCTTTTTCTCCACCTCTGGCTGGTATGCCTAAGGTGTTAGTGATAGCCTTCAGATGAACAGGGATGACGGGGAGAATTTTTTAACCATGAAGATGTTTTCCCATATTTGGCGGGCAATTTCATGGCGGTAACTTGGTGATGGTTGTTATTGTGGGTGCGTTAGTTGCAGTACTTGGGATGTAAACACCCCTCCCTTCCCCCCCCCCCAGAACTGGGGTGCTGCTGAAGCTTTGGGGCAAGTGTGTATGAGCGTTGTTTCAATGGGATGGGGTTGGCAACGCAAATGCATTTTGAGGAGCGGCCGTACCGAGTTTGTTTTATAAACTGTCACTAGTAGAAGGGCAAGAAGCTACTGACTGTCATATAGGTTAGCGTAACATTACATACGTTTCAGATTTGTGTATTAATAAAAAAAAAACAAACCAAAAACGGGAGTTTTTGACAAATCAACCCCAAGGAAAAGGGGGTCTGCTGTTTAAGAGAATTTTGATGGTTTCGAGAGATTTTCCTTTCTGACGATGTTTTCCTTTTCAGATGTAAGTCGGCCTAGGTTTCAAGATTAGGTCATGCCCATACTTTTCGGGCAGCGGGAAAAGGTGATCCTCGCTCTGGTGGTTGGTTCGTGGTTTCCATTGGCCTGGAAGTGATTGGAGAAGCTGCCGGGAGCTGGTTGAGCTGAGTGTGCGACCTGAGGTTTTCAGGATTGTGGAGCCGCCCTTCACAGTTGACTTGGTGACACAAGTAGATGTCACAGATTTGGTCTCCTGCAACCTAGCTGCGCTTCGCCTCGTACTTTCATGCGGTCAGAGATGGTTCAACTTTTCCTGTTATTTTCCTAATTTAAGATGGGCAAGGCAGAGGTGATTTTCAGCTCATATTGGAACGTATCCAAGGAAGGATGTGTTACGGGGCTGTCCTTGGTGCACGGGCAACCAGTGCCTACCTAAGTTGATTGTGTAAAATATATATATTTAAAAAAAAAATAAAAAATTGGTGTGGTACCGCCAGCGGGAAGGTATTAACTTTGCTGTCTTTATGAGGGAGCGGGTGCATTTTCCATGATGCGGTTTTCGGATGGATTAATAGTGGCAATGTGTGAGGAGATGGCTCACGTACTGTGGTTTTGGGGGGGGTCGCAGCTTGCTAGCGCTGTGCTGCTCCTTGGCGGAAGGGGTAGGAAAAGTGGTGGTGAAATACCCGCACCGGACGGCCGGTGGCGGAAAATTTACCAAAACCCCATGGTGTTGGCTGGTAATGCCTAATTTGAAAGCTGCGACCATAATTTATGCCAAAGTAAAAGATGAGAGTGTTTTTTCCCTATGCCTCTCTATAAGTGAAAAAAATAAAAGTAATTTAATTTATAAAGAACTGTGTGGTGTCTTTCTAGGGGGGAAAAAGTGGTGTTTGGGTCCTGGCAGTCTGAGGGGCACTGCAGCCTAATTTGAGATGCTGCCACCTGACTGCGGGCCCCCTATGCTAATTTTAGGTGGTTCCTCCCCCTAGATTGACTCACCAGCTACCCCCCCGGCTCCTGTGGTATGATCTGATCGGATATAAGTCACTGCGCTGCCCAGCTTCCGGTCTCTTTGATCCTGGACCCGGACCTGTTTCCCACCCTCCCTCCCTTTTGTTTTATGAGTTTTGTGGAGTGTCTCTGTGTTAAGTCGCAGCAGCGGAAGGGGTAGGAAAAGTGGTGGTGAAATACCCGCACCGGACGGCCGGTGGCGGAAAATTTCCCAAAACCCCATGGTGTTGGCTGGTAATGCCTAATTTGAAAGCTGCGACCATAATTTATGCCAAAGTAAAAGATGAGAGTGTTTTTTCCCTATGCCTCTCTATAAGTGAAAAAAATAAAAGTAATTTAATTTATAAAGAACTGTGTGGTGTCTTTCTAGGGGGGAAAAAGTGGTGTTTGGGTCCTGGCAGTCTACCTGCTTTATCTGTGTAGAAAACATGCGTTTTGAGCTTACAAAACGCATGCTTTTTGCACATTAAATTAATGATTTCATATGTCCCTTTACACACACACACATAATCCAACAATTAAATTAATGAAAATGTTACATTTAGTGCTATTTTTCTAATAAATACTATATTACCGCTATAATTCCATTATATATTTCTAATTTCTTATTAATTTCGGTGTATTTAATCCTTTTTTTTATCTTTTTTCAATATATTTGAATGTTTAACCTTTATTTAGCAGTGTCTTGATTTACAAAACGCATTTGTCAAAACGCAGGTGGAAAAGCAGGTAAAAAGCGCTGAAAACGCATCAAAAACGCGGTAAATACGAATGCGTTTTCAACGCTAAATTTCTGAAAAAGGCATCTTTGGTCAAATCAATTAAGCACAAAACGTGCGTTTACAACTGCAAGTAGGTGAACGCAGAGTGCGGTCGCAGCCTATCTCCTGAGTGAGGAGCCATAAGCATGGGCTTTTTCCTTGCCTCTGAGCCATGTGTGTTTTTGTCAGTAGATGGATTGCTCTCTGCACTCTGTCTCTTCTACAATGAGCCTGATAAAATATCTTTAGCCAAGTCTAAAATCCATTTACTGCTTCAGAAAAATCAACCTTCAGAGTATTATTGCACCAAATTCCGGCGATGGTCCATAGATACTCTGTGGTCCAATACTGTGCTTAAAAACTGTTTTTTTCATGGTGGATTCTGAGAGCATTGAAAAGGCTGTGAGAGTCTTAAAAAGGCGTTGGCTATGTATGAAACTCCTCTATCTCTGGAGTGTGGCATGTCGCATGTAATTCAGATTGATTGCCATTGCCAACAGATGTCTCATAATATCAAGCCTCTCTGGAACGGGTAACTTTACCGACTTTTCCTCCACAAGACTCACCGAGCCTTTGAAGCTTGATGGGACATCTCATGAGAGGAAAAGCTTCACTACTCCTAAAAGGGAACGAACTTGTTGTTGAGGCAGTAAAATGGGACACTGTTAGTATCTGTCCCTTTGTGCCCAAGGTTAATCAAGCAGTCGGAAAACTTTTAGACTCAGGTAGATTGGGGATTGCAACCTGAGTCTGCGGATTTCCTCCACTATGGCATCTCAGAGTATTATACCTGCTATAGTAAAGATTGGAGGCCAAGGTGAAATAATAAAAGGTTTTTCTGGATAGTGGTTCTGGGGCAAACATGATTGATCAACAGTTTGCTTGTTTCATTTGTATTAGGGGCACTTTGCACACTACGACATCGCAAGCCGATGTTGCGATGCCTTGCACGATAGTCCCCGCCCCCGTCGCAGCTGCGATATCATGGTGATAGCTGGCGTAGCGAACATTATCGCTACGCCAGCTTCACATGCACTCACCTGCCCTGCGACGTCGCTCTGGCCGGCGACCCGCCTCCTTATTAAGGGGGCGGGTCGTGTGGCATCATAGCGACGTCACACAGCAGGCGGCCAATAAATGCGGAAGGGCGGAGATGAATGGGACGTAAAAATCCCGCCCCCCTCCTTCCTTCTGCATTGCGGCCGGGACGCAGGTAGGAGATGTTCCTCGCTCCTGCGGCTTCACACACAGCGATGTGTGCTGCCGCAGGAACGAGGAACAATATCGTAACATCGGTCATTCCCAATTCATGGAAATGACCGACGCTACACCGATGATATGATTACGACGCTTTTGTGCTCGTTAATTGTATCAAAAATGCTTTACACACTATGATATCGCCTGCAACGCCGGATGTGCGACACTTTCGATTTGACCCCACCGACATCGCACCTGCGATGTCGTAGTGTGCAAAGTGCCCCTTAGAGGTGAAAGAGTTATCTAGCCCAGTATGGATTTTTGCCATAGACTCATCACCTCTCTCTCAAGGGAGTTTTGTTGAGACTGTTCAGGGGCTAAAACTCTGCATAGGGGTACTACAGATAGGGCTTATATTGTGTTATGTGCTTAAAAAACTTCCCTGCACAAGTTGTGTTAGGTTTTCCCTGCTTCACATTACATAACCACATTGTTGACTGGAAATCCCAGGACATAATTAAATGGACCTCATACTGTAAGGAACACTGTCTAGGAACCTATATTTTAGCAATTACTACTAGTCTTCTGGATCCTTTCACAGATTTTGGTGATATCTTCTCTAAGAAGGGTTTTCTGGAGTTGCCGCCACATAGACCTTATGACAGCACCATAAGGTTGAAGTCAGAGGCAAAGTTGCCCAAGCGCAGATTGTATAACCTGTCAAGCCCTGAGAGACAAACTCTGAAAGATTATATTATGGAGAGTTTGGGTAATGGACACATTAGGCAATCCTTGTCTCCTGTGTCTGTGGGTTTCCTCTTTGTTAAAAGAAGGATAGTGGACTACATTCGTGTCTGGGCATCCATGAGCTTAACCAGTTAACAGTTATCTTATGCCACTCATTCCAGACCTATTTAATCAGATTGCCCATGCCAAAAGGTTCTCTAAATGTGACCTTAGGGGAACCTATAATCTGATTTGTGTCTGACAGGGGGATGAGTGGTATTATTACAATGAGTTTATTAAGAATTTCTCTGCCATAGCAAGACCCCTGACTGACATGATGAAAAAAGTATGGACTTTTCTAACTGAGTGTGCTTCATATGCATTTGATTGTCTAAAAAAATGCTTTTTGTTGGCACCTGTATTAATGCTGCCTAATGTTTCTCAATCCTTTACAGTGGAGGATGATGCATCAAAACTGGGGGTGGGAGCTGCATTGTCTCAGGGTCCGTATGTTGGTAAACTGCGCTCATGAGCCTTCATTTCTAAGAAACTATCTGCGTCTGAATGTAATTATGATATTGGTAATAGGGAATTACTTACTATCAAATTAGAATTTGAGGAATGGCAACACTTTCTGGTAGGTGCTATCTATCCTGTTACAGTAATTACTGACCTATGTGTCTGCCTGTGCCACCTGTACGTGCTCTAAGGTACCTCACTTTCATCCGTCAGGTTGTCTGCATCCCTTGAGTGGGAAACAGACAAGGGAAAACCAAAACTCTGATACATTGCACACCCAAAATAGGACAATAAGAGTTTAAGGAAGAAAGCAAGGGCAGGAAGAAAGCAACAAAAGACAACTGGGGTAAACTCCACAACCACTCAAGGCAACTAGAACTACAAGCACCAGATAATTTGGGACACCAAACCACACCAGACCAACTAAGAAACTATAGCTGACATAGTAGGAAGCAACCAGCCAGCATATATAGGTGGGGAACAGATATGATAGGCTCCCGCACAACCTCACAACAGGTGATCAATGAGAGCAAACAAGCAGTCTAGAAGAGATTAACTCTTGCTAGCCTTCATATGAATAATCATGCAGCAAGTCGATGCCTGACTCTGCCTGTATTGCTCCCAGACACCAAAGAATCTCTCAGGCGGAGTGTCAGAATCTGGAATCTGATATCCAAAATAGCAGTTGCACTCAAGTAAAGGGTAGGAGAAAAAACAAGAATGTAGATGGTAAACATTAGAATATGAATCTGCATTACTGCAAAGAAAACATGAAAACAGTTTTTGAAAAATATGAGTTACTTTTGAAATAAAGATTGCCAAATTTACTTGTGCCCAGGTACCACGTCAAGGTGTAACTCATCTGGGTCCTACTCTAATTGCTATGCCTCTCTTGTCCAAGCTGACTTTTTATATGGGCTAGAATGGAAACTGCAAAAGGAAAATTAAAACACTTGAAATAACTGGGAGGAGAGCAGACAAAGGACACGACTCCATAATGCAAAGTAGAAAAATTGCCGACACTTCCTAAGCTGATAATCTCAACTGGTGCATACTGAACATGACATACAATATCCAAAATAGCAGTTACACTCAAGTGAAGAGAAGGAGAAAAACATTTTTTTGCTAAGTAACTCATATTTTTCAAAAAAATGTTTTCATGTTTTCTTGGCAGTAATGCAGATTCATATTCCAATGTTCACCATCTATTGTACATTCTTGTTTTTTCTCTTTCCCTTTACTTGAGTGCAACATATACCATGAGGGGCCCAATCCTGCGCTGTGTTCTAATGGGAAACTTCACACAAATCAATTATTTTTTATTTTTTTTTACAATTTAGACAATAATAGAAAATTTTGTTAAACAAGAGTGCATTAATGAAATACAAAGAATTTTTTTTTGCCAAGTTATAACAATTTTTCCCTTTGTGCTCTGCGCAGTGCCTAATCCTGCTCGGGGTTGTGCTGAGGGAATTCACCCCAATAAATGCCCCTAAAAACTTTTTAGACACACCAAAAATGATGGTAAATTAGAGTCAAGAGGAACATTTGCGAGTGATCGAAGTCAAACTCACCACCGAAGTAGGCAAATAAAGTGAAAAAATCTTACAAAAAATGGACAGAACTCTACCACAGAAAATGATCTTTTATGCATGACAAGCAAATCTAACTGCACAAAAAAATTATAAACAAGCTGAGATGTAGTGAGAATATGATGCACAGACCACAATGAATTTTGTTTTGGAAAATGTTTTGTATTTTGCACCCACACACCTTTTATTCAATATATAATGATGGCTAGAGATCTTCCATTATGGTAGAGTGCATGCAATTATTTCACAAATGGCAATATAATCAAAGTGGTTTGGTTTTGAATATATTGAAATTGGACATGTGGGAGTTCAGTATGACTTAATATATGTTTCTTGGGCACAAAAAACACTAGCTGATGATGCGGAGGGAGAGGAGGAAGCTTATGGAAAGAAGTATTAGGCTGATAATGACAAGGCACTACTTGTGGGTGCTGTCTGGTTACCAGAAAGTTAATCACAGGGAGAAGAAAGTAGTCAACTTGAGCCTTTTCCATCTAGCTGCTCAGTTTGCTTTCCCCATATGAGCATGTGATGCTGTTTCATATGTTGACAGAGAGCTGTAACTCCTGGTCAATGTGTTCCATAATGTGGAACAGCTTAATTTCCAACATCAGACCCTGCACTGTGCAATAGATTAGTCCTTGCACATAGGAGTCGCTACTATGACCACCAAAAGAGCTTTCAGACATTGTTTAGCCTCATAGACAGTAGTGTACTATCAATAGAGGCAGGCTACGCTACTGCTATGGGGCCTGTGAACTGGGGGGGCCCACGGTGTCAACTCCAGCACCGGGATTCCCCCCAGGATCACACTTTCAAATGTATCAGAATCACAGATACAGTTGAAAGCAAAGATGAGATGGAGGGCAGCATGCTCTCTCATCATTGTCCCGCTGTGCTCTAAGAGTTCAGCACAGTGGTGACATCACTACTAAGCGCCAGCTGCCACAATGTTGACATGTGCAGAACACAGACAGCGGACAAATGAAGACCAGCGGAGGTGAGTATGCAGGGTCGGACTGGGACAGCGGGGTATTCTCCGGAGGGTCCCAGGTCCTCAGTGGGCCCCCCGTTGTTCCTATATGGTTAACTGCGGGCTTCTATTGGCTGGCTGGACTAGGGCAAGGGGACCCATGCTCCACCAGCAGCAGTACCAGGGCCACTTGTTTTTATGTTGGCCGGGGCTGCAGTGCACCTTCAGATGTTCGTGTGCCACCCCGGCAGTGTCACAGTTAACAGACGCTGTCTGTCTGCTAACTGTGATGTTACGTAGTGTGCCCTGGACTCCTGCTTCCCGCCAGAGAGGATCATCAATGGAACCTGCAGGCCGGACCGGAGACATGCCGGGGAAAGTAACAACTCTTCTAATGAGAGTGTGTGTGTGTGTGTGTGTGTGTGTGTGTGTGTGTGTGTATATTTATATGTCTGTTTGTATGACTTTTTTTGAATGAATGAGTATATATCTGTGTACATGTGTGTGAATGTATGTATATGCCTGTGTGTCTATGTATTTGTGCTTGTCTGTGCATGTGCCTATCTGCGTTCTGTCTGCATGTATGTGCCTATGTATGTGTGTCCACATACAAACACACCACATATACTCCACATACAGTGTGTGCAGACTTGTGCCTGTGTCTACATATGTGTACGTGTCTTTGCATGTCTTTGCCTGTCTGAATGTCTACATATGTGTGTGCATGTACGTGGTTGCATTCATCATTCTTATGCATGTCTACATATGTGTGTATACATGTGTCTGGTTGCATTCTTGTGCATGTCTACATGTGTGTGTGTGTGTGTGTGTATGTGCCTGGCTGCATTCTTGTATGTATGTGTCTGTGTGCGTGCGTCTGTCTGCATGATTATGTATGTGTGTATGTCTGTGTTCATGTGCATGTCTGTGTAAATATGTGCATTTGTGTCTACATGCACCTGTCTGTATGTATGCAATTTTTTTTGCATGTGTGCATATTTGTGTGTCTCCTATGTATACATGTGCCTTGTCTGTGTGTCTATGAATCTAAGCGGTTATGTGTATATGCGGTTAGGTGTGCCTGTCCTCATGTCTGTGTGCATGTCTTTATATGTTCATGTGTCGCGGGCAGAGGAGGGGACGCTGCGCTCACCCACTGCTCGAGTCCGGCTGCTGCTGCTGCTCGGTGGTGGCTCGAGCGGTGGGCCGGATCCCAGGGACTCGAGCGGCGTTCCTCGCCCGTGAGTGAAAGGGGGGGTGGTGTGTGGTTTGGGGATATTGTCCATGACGCCACCCACGGTTGTGGTGAAGTTGTGACACCACCGCTGCTCTGGACGGGGATCCCGGGAGCAATGACAGGGAGCAGCTTGGATGTTGGTTCTCCCCTCCGTGGGTAGGGGGGTTGGTTGTCCCGGGGCCCCGGTGAGGGTTTTAGGGATGGTTGGCAAGCGGGTTACGGGGCCTGATGAGGTGCAGGGTTGCGGGGGCAGCGCTATGCCGCACGGTGGTACTCACTCAGCCAGTAATTCACACAGAGTCTCTGGTCAAACAAACGGCTGGATGGACGAGTCCCACAGGCGGCTGCGGTTGTTCTCCTCCCGGCAGGTTGATGGTGACTGCCTTTCCCTGCACCTGTGTAGTGTGTATGGTTCCAATGGGTTCCCACCGGTAACACGCTCCCCAGCTTGGATGGATGCTGAGGGAGCCCCTTTTGCCCGCAGACTCTGGCCCTAGGAACTGTAGCCTTGGCGGTGACTGTGTTTCCCTCTACGGTGTGAGCTGTTCCTTCAATCGGGTCTTGGCTGCTGGGAAACCCCGGAGGTTCCCTTCGCTAATGGATTTGACCGGTTTTACGGTGACTTCTAGCCTGGTCGGGGTCCGTAGGCCCTGCCGGATGGTGCTGGCTTCTCTTTACTCTCCGATCCGGTACCGCCGGGCCACTGCCCGTCCACGGTCCATACAGTTTGCTCCGATCAGCCTCTCCTAGAGACGGTCACCACCATCTGCCAACCTTGCTGTTTGTGCCCGGGCCACACACCCGGACACGGTCAGTAGCCTCCTCTACCACTTCTCTCTTCAACCTCCAAAACTGAACTCTAAACTGATCCCTTTTCCTGCCTCCAGGACTTGTACTCCTCGGTGGGCGGGGCCAACCGCCTGGCCCACCCCCTGGTGTGGACATCAACCCCTGGAGGAAGGCAACAAGGATTTTGTGTCTGGCTCTGGTGTACCTAACCGGGGTGTAGGGTGTGTTGGTGTTGTCCTGTGACGACCTGGCTTGTCCAGGGTGCCACACATGCCTGTGTGTTTACGTATATATGAGTGTGTGTGCTTGTCTGCCTGAGTATTCATGTCTGTGTGCATTTGTATGCATGTGTCTGTGTGCCTCTCTTCATATGTCTGTGTGCCTGTCTGCATGCATTTGTCTGTCTTCATATATCTGTGTGTCTATGTATGTGTGTGCATGTATGTGTGTCTACATACGCTTTCATGTCAGTGCATCAGCATATGTGTGCATCTGCATATGTGTACATGTGTCTATCTGCATGCATGTATCACTGTGTGCCTGTCTGCATGTGTATGCATGTATGTGGGCCTACATCACATCTTTAAACATTGCTGTCATGCGCCGCACTCTGTTGTCATCGCGTGGACTCGGATGGGTGGGGTGGCCATTTGACCACATGGGATATGAAGCCGCAAGAGGATACCGAGCCAGTGCAGGGAGGTGAGAAGAATCTTTTTGTTCCTCCCTCTGTGAATGGACAGAGTATTGGATATAGCAGCCCAGGATGGGGCAGTATAGGGGTCTGGGATGGAGGAACATAGGGCCCTAGGATGGGACAGTTTAAGGGCCTGGGAGGGAGAAACATAGGAGCCCAGCATGGAGGAACATAGGGGCCTAGGATGGGAGACATTACTAAATAGGTGTTTCTTTTTCTTTTATTTCAAATAAAAGATTTTTCCAGTGTTTACATTTATTTACTTTCACTTACAGATTAGTCATGGGGGGTGTCATAGTCATAGATGCCTGACATTACTAATCTAGAGCTTAGTGACAGCTGTGGGCTGTTATTAACCTCATATATTACCACCACACCAGGGGAATTATTAAGAGCAGGGTAAAGGTCCGGGCTTATCGCATTTAATGGATGCGACAATTCCAGGGTGTCGGTAGGCTTCTATTCTTAGCCTGTGGGGATCCTAATAACCATTGGACTTGCCAGGCTGAGAAAACCAACCCCCAGCTGTCGGGCTTTATCATGGCTGGGTATAAAAATTTGTGGGGACTGCACGCTGTTTTTTAAAATTATTTATTTAAATAATTTTAAAAAAGCCGCATGTGGTTCCTTTTATTTTAGTACACAGCCAAGATACGCACATGGCTGGGGGCTGCAGCCTTTAGTTGTGGCTGTATCTGTGCTAGTATCAATAACAGGGGGGACCCTACATCAATTGTTTTATTTATTTATTTTATACCATGATATAGACCCGGAGACAGCGCATGTGATTCAAAACAATCACAGATACTGTCTGGGGGCAGGGTTTGACT
Source organism: Anomaloglossus baeobatrachus (assembly GCF_048569485.1). Lineage (NCBI taxonomy): Eukaryota > Metazoa > Chordata > Amphibia > Anura > Aromobatidae > Anomaloglossus > Anomaloglossus baeobatrachus. The sequence continues at coordinate 546,344,087 of NC_134356.1, forward strand.
GCAGCCAAACAGATACAGCGGTGGGCGGAGAAAGCAGTGAATATTCATTAGAGACAATTTTTGTACTTGGAAGTAACGCTGCATCAGTGGGGACTCGGTAAGTATGTACTGCTTTAAACCTTTTGCTTCCTTTTTTGTTACAGTGGCCTATCACAGCCATGATAATACGTGACATGGCTGTGATGGGCAAGGATAAAATATTTTTTGCCATCTGATCATTTACTGATCCTTGGCAAGATCTTTTGCAGTAAATGATCGGATGTCTGATCTTGATCCGACCAAAGATCATACGATTTTAGCATTTTCCGATCTTTGCCGATCAGGATTGCACATCGCTTATGCAGGGAACCCCAGTGACGGCAAAAATCATATAAAAACTCACAAAAAAAGTAACATGCGCATTACACATGCATTTTTTTTCCTGCATTTGTCACTGACTCAATTGAAGTCAAAGGGGAAAAAGAAGCAGGAAAAAATTCAGAAACAATTGACATATTCCTTCTTTTTTCAGCAACAAAAAAAGCAAGAAAAAAGAAGCAACATGGGGACAGCAAGTCATGATTCTTATAGACTTTGTTGGGATGTTTTTTCCTTGCTTTCACCGATTACAAAAGCAAGTAAAAATGCTAGAAAAAAAATGCTAAAAAATGCCCTGTGGGCCCAAGGCCTACTAGGACACATACTTCTTTCCCTATATGATGTTGACCATTCATATGTAGACAAAAACCTACAGTGGAAAAACAATACATCCGCAGAATAGCTTAGAATGAGCTTTTTCCTGTGTGAAACATTTAATGACCTGCCTGGTCTCACTGCAGAGCTGTGTGTTAACAGTACCAAGAGTAAAATGATGAGTGTGGTTACAAACACCTTTGAACTTTCTTCTCTCAGCAGTAGAGATGAGCGAACCCGAACTGTAAGTTCCCACTGTACCCCACCTGTGACTGCAGGTAAACTCACCTTAGGTAAACTCATTGAACTAAGGCGGGCTTTGCACGTTGCAACATTGGTAACAATGTGTTACCGATGCTGCAGCGATAGTCCCGCCCCCGTCGCACGTTTGATATATAGTGAAAGCTGCCGTAGCGATTATTATCGCTACGGCAGCTTTACACGCACATACCTGCCGTGCGACGTCCCTCTGGCCGGCGACCCGCCTCCTTCCTTAGGGGGCGGGTCGTGCGGCGTCACAGTGACGTCACACGGCAGGCGGCCAATTGAAGTGGAGGGGCGGAGATGAGCAGGATGTAAACATCCCGCCCACCTCCGTCCTTCTCATTGCAGCCGGGAGGCAGGTAAGGTGAAGTTCCTCGCTCCTGCGGTGTCACACACAGCGATGTGTGCGGCCGCAGGAACGAGGAACTACATCGTACCTGTCGCTCCCCCGGCATTATGGAAATGTCGGAGGCTGCAGCGATGATACGATGACAACGATTTTGCGCTCGTTCATCGTATCATCTAGGATTTACACACTACGACATCGCAAGTGACGCCGGATGTGCGTCACTTTCGATTTGACCCCACCGACATCGCACCTGCGATGTCGTAGTGTGCAAAGCCCGCCTTAGTCACCTCACCTCCGGTGAACTCATTGAGTTCCATGAGACTTGCATCTCTAAACTCCATTTTTTTGTCAAGAGATGAAGATTTGCTGCTGGAATTTATACACCAAATTCCTGCACCAATACTGCATCACCTACCAAAATATTTGCATCAAAATGTTATACGGTTTTGATGCATTTTTTTTTTCATCTGATGCAGATTTGGTGCAGGAATTTGGTGCATAAATTTCAGCACCAAATATGTCTCTCCTCGCAAAAAAATGCAGTTTAGATGTGCTTTCTGCCAGGGGATACAAATTTGATGCTGAAATGTCTGCACCAGATTACTGCATCACATTTCCAGAAAACCGCACCGAAACATCGTCAAAACCGTGTTTTTTGTGTGTTTTCATTTGGGTGGTATGTTTTGGTGTAATACTGCACTATTACAACAAGGAAATGTCCAAAACATTTTTTGTATTGTTATGAGATAAAATTTATATATATGAAAAAAAATAGTTTAGGGTTTCACAAATGCTTTCATAGTCAAATATGAAATTAAATAACTGTATGAATGACAACATCACTGCTCCCCTATTGCCCCAAATTACTTTAAAGGTAACTAACTAACAACATAGTATTCTATCTTTACATGCATTTCATTTTGTTGCAAGGTAGGGATAAATTTAAAGAAAAATATAAAACATAAAGAAAAAGCTTAAGGTTTTACAACTGTTAAGGGGGCTTTACACGCTGCGACATCGCTACCAATATATCGTCGGGATCACGTCGTTAGTGACACACATCCGGCGCCGGTAGCGACATCGCAGTGTGTGACACCAATGAGCGACGATCAACCATCGAAAAATCGTTTAAAAACGGTGATTGCTGACACGTCGCTCATTTCCTTAATATCGTTGTCTGGTGAGTAGCGATGTTGTTCGTCATTCCTGCGGCACCACACATCGCTATGTGTGACACCGCAGGAACGACGAACATCTCCTTACCTGCATCCACCGGCAATGAGGAAGGGAGGAGGTGGGCGGGAAGTTACGTCCCGCTCATCTCCGCCCCTCCGCTTCTATTGGCCGGCCGCTTAGTGACGCCGCAGTGACGTCACTATGACACCGAACGCACCTCCCCCTTGAGGGAGGGATTGTTCGGTGGTCACCGCGATGTCGCTGACAAAGTATGTGCATGTGACGCTGCCGTAGCGATAATGTTCGCTACGGCAGCAAGCACCAAATGTCGCACGTACGACGGGGGCGGGTGCTATCGCGCTCGACATCGCTAGCGATGTTGCAGCGTGTAAAGCACCCTTTACAGTAGTTGAACTTAACAACTCAGTGTAGCACAACAATACTGCTGGTTATTGTCACAAGTTAATAACCATGCATGTGTTTAAGGGTTTTAGCATTACATTATTAGCATATGTCCAAAATGTATGGTAAACCAAAGCTTGGCAATGGCAAAGGACATGGTACTATGAAAGGAAAAAAAAAAACACACTTTCTACCACAAAAAATGTGGCGCTACTAGCACCACCAGCACTTTTAAAAGCAACTGTAACAGAGAAGTTTTACCCCTTCACAACCTTGGATGTATTGGTACGTCCACGGTTGCGTCCCTAACTTTGATGTGGGCTATTTCGCTGAGCCTGCATCTTTCCCTGCACATGTTGGCTGCTCTGATAGCCAACATGTGCTTCTAACAGCTGTGGGCAGATCAGAAATCCACCCTCGGCTGTTAGCTAGTTAAATCCCACTGTCAGTCTCTGAAAGTGGGATTTAACATATTCCGGTGGGGAACATGTCATTCTCCTCTCCGATCAACGGCACTGTGGCATGATTACAGGGTGCTGATGGGTTGTCATTACAGCCGGGGTCTGCTGATGACTCCTTATTCTGTCATTGGAAACTTCCGATAAGTTTTAAAAAATATGAAAAAATAAAAAACACAAAAGTTCAAATCACCCCTTTCTACACCCAATAAAAATAAAACAATAAAAATATACACATAGTTGGTATTGTTGCATTGGAACATTTAATTATCAAAATATAAAATAAATTAATCCGATCAGTAAACAGTGTAATGAAAACCATTTCAAAATGCTAGAATTATGTTCTTTTGGCTGACACCATATTACAGTAAGATGCAAAAACAATCAAAATGTCGCATCTACCCAAAAATGATATCAGTAAGAACATTAGCTCATTGTGCTTAAAACAAGCCATCACACAGCCCCAGATTGCGAATGGCAAAAGTTCTTGGAAAATGGTGCCAAAACCTAGATTTTTTATTTACAAACTAATGAATTTTTGTTTACCAGTTCAATTAATAAAAAACTATACATGTTTGGTGTGTGCATGCTCATAATGACCTGGAGGAGGATACTGCAAGCTCACTTTTACCATATAGTAAACTTGTAAATAAAAAAAAAAACTAAAATAATTGTGTAATTGCACTTTTTTGCAATTTCACCACACTTGGAAATTTGTCCCATTTCTAGTACATTATATAGTAAAATTAATGGTTTCATTCAAAAGAACACCTGAACTTACAAAAAAGAAGTCCCCAAATGGCTATGTTGACAAAAAAAAGTTAAAAAAGTTATGGCTCTTGGAAAAAAGGGAGGAAAAAACGAAAATGAAAACATGTAAAATTGCCAGATGGTGAAGAGGTTTACAAGATGTAGGTGACAATTGTCCTACTTTGCCTCTGACAAGTGTATCAGTGAGGAGGATGCAAAGAGCAGGATCATGTAACCTTTGACTGCGACACCATCAGCTTGAATTAGTATTTTGTTGAATATACTTCCTCCATAATACTTAATATTGTACAGTGAGAAATTTCTATTCCGTACATGACACCTGTTTCTTTTCTGTCCCGTAACCAAAAGCACCCCGGGGACTAAAGAAGATACTGTGCCAGAACAAATACTTGCAGTTGATTTATTGGAAGAGATTAAGGGGTAATTTACATGCTGCGACATCGCTAGCATTTGCTGGCGATGTCGAGCGCGATAGCACCCGCCCCGTCATATGGCCGATATGTGGTGATTGCTGCCGTAGCGAACATTATCGCTACGGCAGCATCACACGCACCTGTCACCTGCAGTCACCTGCTCTGCGACGTCGCTGTGACTGGCGAACCGCCTCCTTTCTAAGGGGGCGGTTCGTTCAGCGTCACAGTGACATCACAGCAGCGTCACTGAACCGCCGCCCAATAGAAAAGGAGGGGAGGAGATGAGCTCCCGGAACATGCCGCCCACCTCCTTCCTTCCTTCTTTTCCGGTGGACGGAGGTAAGGAGATGGTTGTCGCTCCTGCGGTGTTACACACAGCGACGTGTTGTGCCGCAGAAGCGACGAACCACATCGCTACTGAGCAGAAAACAATATTTTGTTTTAGAACGACCTCTCCATGACCACCGATTTTTCCCTCTTTTGCGATCGTTTACGGTCGCTCAGAGGAGTCACACGCTGCGATCTCGCTAACGAGGCCGGATGTGCGTCACAACCACCGTGACCCCGACGATATCTCCTTAGCAATATTGCAGCGTGTAAAGCCCCCTAAAGAGTCAGCCCTTGTACTCAGAAGATATCAGGTGTGGGAAAATAGAGGACATGATTATAATACTAAGCTGGTACCAAGTATTGACCACCACTGTACAAGGTATGACAATCCCTTAGATGTTGCAATATCTTTGTTTTGTAAATCTCAAAATGTTTGAATTCACAGAAATTTGACTTGAATTTGGTCCTATGTGAATCGATCCGCTCATCTTTAGTGAATTGGCATTAAAGCTACAGTCTGTGAACGTAAACAAAAAAATTCTCTTTTACGCAAGGATAACTTAAAAATCCGAAAACATAAAAAAAGTTACTTTCCCCCAGAAAACTGCTGCTGTTAACTTTAATCTCCCCCATGGTATAGTAGAACATTGTAGGATTATGTCTTTGTTCTAAAGGGATTACTGTATATGTTTTCAAACATAGAAATGTGACAAAGCTGAATACTTGTACAATCCATACATCCTTTGCTAAATGATAAATGCCACTTCCAAATATGTGTATGAAAGTAAAAATATACAAAAGTAAAGAATATAATCAAATCTTAAGTCATCATCTTTTATATTTTCCCTTTGTTTTGAGGAGAATTATCTGTCAGTAGAAAAAAAATTGTTTTCTTCCCATATATACCTAAATTTAAATACATATTTTTGCCAGTGTCTGCAGGCTTCTTACTGTATATATTGATCTTTTATGATATTGGTTCTTTAATAATAGTTCTAAATACATCTACATTTGATATTTTAGTTTCTAGGTTAACAAATACATATGAGTTCTATATTTCTTATAAAATCCTGTTATTCCTTGGGGCAGTGCCAAGACGGGCAGCCTCACAGCAGGTACAGTCTTGTTTATTGATGTTTAATCATTGAGGCTGACTCCATTGCAGTACTTTTACATAGGAGAGTCTTTGTGAAGACACCATCCTAGAGATCAGATGTCCAAGTGATTCCACTAATGTCCCTTGATCATTGTAGTAATTAGCATTTGAACAGGGCAGTAATTAGAGAGAGAATCTGTTGGCAGTGCGTGTTCACGCTACCCATGGCGCCTACATATGTTCCTTTGATTAGTGTATGAATAGGGCAATGATTAAAGAGGGTATTGCCATTTAACACCCTTTGTGCATGGTGTCTAAATTCAAGTTTATTTGTGAACTGGAATATGTAAATGTTTTGTAATTGTGCTGCTCAGCACCAGACGGATTTTTGTTGCTGCTCGGAGGGTTGCGATTTATAACTAAAAAAGAAACAGTTACAGAAGTATATAAAACAAAATGCATCATATACAGCATTTATTCTGTTAGTATAGGTGCTTTTTATTAAAAAAAAATAACTTGTTGAGAATCTGGTCTATTGTGGATTTTTACTTTATGTCATAGTTAGAATGGCACACTTCTTTGAAAGGAAGACGCTGCTAAAAAAATATTAGTTTTCAGTAAACTTTTTGGTGGCCCGCTCATTGGTTTAAATATATCTTCAGATATAATAAAATGCTGTATATGGCTGTTCAGGAGAATTTCATCTTTTAAAAATTTTAATATCTATCCAAAGTTCTAAAATTCAGTGCATCTGTTTTCCTCTGGTAGAGTGGTGCATTCTTGACATTTGTGACAATTCAGGCCATCAGCATGGTCACTCTGGAAGTATGAGCTGTGTACTCTCCAATGCTGACAGCACGGAAGCTTTCCCTCTGCAGCATTTAGAAGGTCGCAGTAGTACTGAAGCTGGTCAGAAGCAAAAAACTGGTCAGATTCAGAGCAGCACTTCATAGCAGAGGTGAGAGGTTTCATGGAGGTGCGGTTCGCCGGCAGCGAAATGATCCGAGCCTCCACAGGCTCCAGCTTGACCCCAACGCCGGAGCAAGTAACTGATTAGCAGTTTGAGTTTCCGCCCACATACAGTCAGCCATAAGCAGATCACTTCCAGAAGAGGGTAGGTGGGCTTTTTAAAACTATTTTTTGGGTTGCACACTACAGGTAATCGTGCTGATGTTACCCCAAGTGTGAGCCATTCAAACACTGCAAGTGGTTCCCACAGGGCTGAGCCCCAAGCGTACCTGAGCACAGCATTGCTTGCATGAGTGAAGTTCGCACATAAAGCATCCGAACCCCAAACCTTGATTTTTAAATTTGGTGTTTGGTTCGAAAACCAAAACTCAGGTTCACTTATCTCTTTTTCTGAGCTCTTTTGGAAGGAAGTTATAAACACTGTGTTGCTTGCCAGGGAAATTATCCATTACTGATAGACTACAGGGTTTGTAGGTACCCTAGGAAACAAACAGTAAATCATACAATTTATCACTGTTCTACATATATTCAACAGTTGTCAGGTTCAGTTATGAAATTAGATGTTTCTTAATAATTTTGTTCTTATTAATTCAAATCTGACAATGAAAATGTTTAGTTGGCTCCTGTTTCTTTGATATGAAAGAGTTTTCCTTTTACTGCTACATACAATTAGTGCATAAAAGTTTCAGTACTTTGAAGCATTATTATTTTTGCAAATAGAAAGATGTAGAACATTTTTTATGACAATTTTCTGATACTTCTTGAGGCCCCCTTCACACGTCCGTGAAAAAACACGCACGTGTGTTACGTTCGTTTTTCGGGTCCGTTTTCCGTTTTTGTGTCCGTTTTTATGGTCCGTGTGGCATCTGTGTGAACTGCGTATGCTAGCCGTGTGTGCACGTGAAACTTAACTGATGTGTGTGTGTGTGTGTTGTCCGTGTGAAATATTCATGTGTGATGTTAAATGTCGTTGATACATGCCGGCTGACAGCAGACAAAGTCACGCGCTGAGAATGAACTCGGGTGAACTTCACCCGACTTCATCCTCATACCGCGGCTCTGTCTGTGCCGCGTCCTGATTAGCGGTCACCCGTGACTGACTCACCGGTGACCACTAATCCCCTGAGTGACTGAATGGAGTACTCCTCTCTCATACTCACCGTTCCCCGATCTTCGGCGCGGCGCTGCACTGCTGTACACTAAACTCCGGCGGCTTTTCCTCTTTTGAAAAAGCCGGCCGCTCATTAAACAATCTCATATTCCCTGCTTTCCCCGCCCACCGGCAAATATGATTGGTTGCAGTGAGACACGCCCACATGCTGAGTGACAGCTGTCTAACTGCAACCAATCACAGCTGCCGGTGGGAGTGTCACTATGGAGCAGAGAAATAAATAAATAATTATATAAAACGGTGTGCGGTCCCCCCCAATTTTAATACCAGCCAGATAAAGCCATACGGCTGCAGGCTGGTATTCTCAGGATGGGGAGCCCCATGTTATGGGGAGCCCCCCAGCCTAACAATATCAGTCAGCAGCCGCCCAGAATTGCCGCATACATTAGATGCGACAGTTCTGGAACTGTACCCGGCTCTTCCCGATTTGCCCTGGTGCGTTGGCAAATCGGGGTAATAAGGAGTTATTGGCAGCCCATAGCTGCCAATAAGTCCTAGATTAATCATGTCAGGCATCTCCCCGAGATACCTTCCATGATTAATCTGTAAGTTACAGTAAATAAACACACACACACCTGAAAAAACCATTTATTAGAAATAAAAAACACTAACAAATTCCCTGGTTCAACAATTTAATAAGCCCCAAAAAGCCCTCCATGACCGGCGTACTCCAGGATGCTGCAGCGTCGCTTCCAGCTCTGCTGCATGGAGGTGACCAGAGCTGCAGCAGACACCGCCGCTCCTGTCACCTGAGAGGGGGGGGAACTGACCGACAGACAGCGAGAGGGACAGATAAGACAGAGAGACTGACCAACAGACATAGAGAGAGACCGACCGACCGACGGACTGAGGGAGAGAACGAAACAGAAAAAGAACAAAGACCGACATCACATGAAAAAAGCAAAAAACGTACAGGGAGCAAACAGAGATCCGTCCGTGTCACTCGGACGTGCGCACAGACCCATTGAATTTCATTGGGTCTGTGCTGCGTGTTGCGTGCTGAAAACGGACATGCATCCGTGCAAAACGGAGACACAAACGTAGCACGCACACGGACCCACGGACCTTAATGAAAAACGCATATGTGTCCTCAAACATTAAATAACATTGGTGCACGTTTGGCCGTGTCTCCGGTATATACGGAAACGGACCAAACACGCACGTGTATCACGGACGTGTGAAGGGGGCCTTAGAGGAAGTTTAGCAACATTTCAAATATCTAAAACATATCTAAAACACTTGCGAATGATAAACAGTTATAGAAATTGCACTACAAAGTTTGGTCCTCATTCAGTGGCAACTCTTTTGCTTGTCTCTTGTACTTCGTCATTGGATCATCTCTTACAAATGCTCCAAGCATTGATGGATTCCATGTTCCTTGATATATTTTATCCATAGCTGCAATTTCATGGTGAAATCTTTCATTGTGCTTGCCACTCACTACTCCACAGTTTGGTGGAAAAAGACTATATGCGAATGTTAGAAATTAATCTTTAAGGACATGTTACAGCCAAGATTCTTATGTTTCGAGGAGATTTTCCACCACATTTTCATATTTATGTGGTCTTGCATTTCCCAAAAAATTAGTTACCACTAATGCAAATGTAACCCATGCAGTCTTTTGATTGCCCTGCAACAAACAGAAAAATTCCTCATCTTGAAGAAGCTTATGAATTTGAGCACCAATAAGGCTCCTTCCTTTATCTTTTATTTCACTCAACCTTGGAAATTTATCAATGAGATATTTGAATACTTTTGCATTCTTATCCATTACCTTTACAAAGTTCTTTATTAGGCCCAACTTGCTATGCAATGGTGGTAATGAAGTCTTTTGTAGGTCAACAAGTGCTGGATGCAGGACACTTTTACTCTCTGGCTGAGGATGGGGCCACACGGGGATTACTTCAATCCCCTCACATGACACTTGACTCACGCTGGCAGTTCAGCAGAGCCGGGTGTCATGCAAGTGTCCTTGCGACTGAGGTCCAACCTTGCGAGCGGACCTCAGCTACGGGGGGCGGGCCGGTACTGAGGAGGGGCGGGAGGGATTTATCTCCCTCTCTCCTCCATAGCCGGCTATTACCATTCTCGCACTGCACTCGTGGTACACGCGAGTGCAGTGCGATTTTCCTCTCACCCCGTACACTTGAATGGGTGCGAGAGAAAGAGTCTCACATTACAATCGCAGCATGCAGAGATTGTTTTCTCGGTCCGATTAGGGCTGAGAAAATAATCGCTCATGTGCGCTGACACACAGCTAGAATTGGTGGAATGCGATTTTTTTTCATGCCGTGTGGTTTAGGCCTGAAGTGAATATCGGAGAGGTCAGTCTCTTTTTACAGAATAATAAATTATCTTGTATGACTATCCCATTCACATAGAACGCACCAGTATTTTGTGTATCCACTCTTGAGACCTAGTAAGAGGGCACCTACCTTTAAGTCGCCAAAGAGGGGCCACAAATGTTGGTTACATTTCAGGTACCTCAACAGATATAACCACACATTCCACATATTTTGTTCACTATAACCAGGACAGCATTTACCAACCTAGAAACCACTTGTATCCTTAACCAAGAATACATACGATGCTAGTTTTCCTTACAAAAGTGCATTTTATTGATGAAAATTGATACATAAAATTACACATCTAGACATGACGGCACGACAAGGTGAGAGAACAAGTACCTGCAACTCCCATACATTGGGGAAGGGGGGGTATAGAAGCTACAGCAGATCCCTCATACAAATAATAGATACATAGGGACCATTGATCTGCCCGCAGATTGTACAGCACTGCACACTGCCATACAATGGAGCCACTGCGAAGTGCTAGTATGTTGGATAGCAAACAGAAAGACTAGACATTAATTACAGCAGATGGTAATGCATAAAACATAGAGTTCCTCTATCAACATACTGCTTCCAATATTTGCTGGAATATGAGGTACAATTTTATTGGTATATGGGGGTATAGTTAAGATACACATCCAAAGTCATTGATGGCAATAGAGTACCTTCATTAATGCCAACAAGTGCTGCCTATCTCCCCCTTATATAATATCAATCAGACCAAATTGTACCCTGAGTACTACATATCCCCACAAACATACGAAGCAGGAAAATGAGCGTTGCTCACTTGCTAGTTTATAGGCTGCACAGGCAGAGCTTAATATCCACCATTATATATAGCAGTGTAAAACGCAGAGCACAATCATGACAATAGTACACAGTGATAGTACAGACCTGAGTAGTAATTGCTGCGGTTCCCACCCTCCGCGCCTCTCTTAGCATGATCCTGACTCCTGTCCGAGCCCTGATCTAAAGGCCCAGTCACACTAAACAACTTACCAGCTATCCCAACAATGATACAACTTGATAGGGATAGCTGGTAAGTTGCTAGGAGGTCGCTGGTGAGATGTCACACTAAGCGACGCTCCAGCGATCCCACCAGCAACCTGACCTGGCAGGGATCACTACACGGGTTGCTGGTGAGCAGTCAAACAGGCAGATCTCACCAGCAACCAGTGACCAGCCCCAGCCAGCAGTGACGCGTGGAAGTGATGCTGCGCTTGGTAACTAAGCTAAATATCACGTAACCTTAGTGTGACGGTACCTTTACTCCTCCTACCCTGAAAGTGGGCTGTAAACTCATTAAAAAAAAAAAAAACACACAAACGACAAGGGGGAACAAAAATTTGTATACACTGCACACAAACAAAAAGGAGAGACAGTAGGTGTATAAGGCACTATAAAGCAAAGGGCAGGAAATAAAAGCTCTGCATAACCAACTGGAATTGAAGGTAGCACATTGGCATTATGCTATATGATGGCTTTTTGGTTTATTTTGAATGAAGAGCCTATGGACTATGACAACTTTTGTGCTTCTATTAGACTATTTAAGTTATTGCTAAAAGATTGCCCATGAAGACATTTTCAACAAGATCTTTATTACAGTTGCAGAAAAATTAATAGTTTTAAGAACTGTACCACCACCATTGCGGCAGGTGGGAGACTTGGACAAAATCGAATGGTGGTCTTCATTATGGCATCTAGGATCTTGGACTGGAAGAGTAACTGTTGGCCCAGGGGCCTGTTTTTTTGGAACACAGACTTTGTTCCAGAGATTAAAGTGGGCTTTACACACTGCGACATCGCTAGTATCGGCTAGCGATGTTGAACGCGATAGCACCCGTACCTGTCGTACGTGCGATATTGTTTGATCGCTGCCGTAGCGAACTTTATTGCTACGGCAGCATCACATGCACATACCTGTGCACCGACGCCGCTATGACCGCCGAACAATCCCTGCTTCAAGGGGGAGGGGCGTTCGGCGTCATAGCGACGTCACTGCCGCGTCACTAAGCAGCCGACCAATAGAAGCAGAGGGGCGGAGATGAGCAGGTAGTAACATCCCGCCCACCTCCGTCCTTCCGCATTGCCGGTGGACGCAGGTAAGTAGATGTTCGTCGCTCCCGCAGTGTCACACATAGCGATGTGTGCTGCCACAGGAACGACGAACAACATCGTACCGGCAGCAGCAACGACATTAAGGAAATGAGCGACGTATCAACGATCACCGTTTGTAAACGATTTTGTGATTGTTGATCGTCACTCATTGGTGTCACATGCTGCGATGTCGCTACCGGTGCCGGATGTGCGTCACTAACGATGTGACCCTGACGATATATCGTTACCAATGTCGCAGCGTGTAAAGCACCCTTTAGGCCAATCCGGCCTGAAGAAAAAAAAAATGAGACCCTAGAGAAGAAAAGAGTTGATAGAGATTTTATGTAAGTTTTATTGTGTTGCAGATTTCCATATGGCCGAAGATGGCCCCAGTAAAAGAGGGGAGGAAAGTAGGAAGGTGGACTGTAACCTGCAACCCCTTGAAGACCTCCATATTTGTATTAAGTGTATACTGTATATTTATATGTGTAATAATGATAAGGTTTGCTATCATCAAATCTGACAGCACTTTCACTCGCTGCCGAACTGTTGGAATGCAGGTCATCTACTGTCAGAAAAACGTGTTCTTTTGTCCAAGTGATGCAGATTTGATGCTGAAATCTATATACCAAATTCCTGCACCAAATCTGCATCTTTGAGTAAAAAAATGCATCAATACCGCATCACTACCACATCGCATTTTGATGCATTCTTTTGCCAGAAGTTGCAGATTTGGTGCAGGAATTTGCACTATACATTTTCGCAACAAATCTGCATCTCCTGGCAAAAAAAAACTCAGTTTTGTGCGGTTTTCTTCCAAGAGGTACAGATTTGGTGCAGAAATGTCTCACTCCAGATGTCCCAGCAGCTGGGAACTCAAGGAACATTAAAGGCTCTCTTAAAGGCTCCCTTAAAGTTACCAGGTTGAAAGCTGATGCGAAGCTCACAGCCACAGGTTCTCCAGGCAGCTGAGGGGCCTGTAAACATTAAAAGAGCCTTTGAGTTTCTTGGAGTTCCCAGATGTTGGGACACCTGGAGGCCTTGAACTCTGGTAACAGTATACAGCCTCTAGATTTCCTAGCAGCTGGGAACTCAAGGAACGTTAAATTCTCTCTTAAAGGCTTCCTTTAAGTTACTGGGTTGAAAGCTGTCACAAGATCCAATGGCTGTGAGCTCTGGTAACCTGTTGTAAGACCCAGTGGCTGTGAGCTCCAGTAAGCCTTATTTTTTTTTCTTTTACAGCCTCTGTACACCATTTGCAGCCTCCCTACACCATTTTATAACACATACGTTTTGTCTGCCATTGAATCCAATTTGGTTCGATTTGTTCATCGAACTGTTCATTGAAGTGTTCATCAATCTCTGGGTCATTTGGCAAATTCGAACGAAACCAAGTCTTGAAAGGTTCGCTAATGTCCAGTGGAGAACTCTTGGCCTGATCTCCTATACTGCAGCTTTCCTTATTATGATAGTCAAGTTTCCCCTTTGTGATAGAAAAGTGACTTCTTCCCATATGTAGCAAAATTATCCACTTTGCTAATGCAAGAACAAGGCATATCTGAAAAAAACATAAAAATGTCTACAGAAATGTCTACAGAAATGTCAATATGCCAAGAAACTAAGGTAAGAAATCTAAGATGATAGAATACTTAAGGCTCAATAGACTAAATAGATGATGTAATAGACTACCTATTAATAAAGACACAATTTTTCTATTAACCTGCATAAAAAGTGTCATAAAAAAATACACGTGAACAGAGAAGAGAGAGCAGCTCACCACTTAATCCAAACGGATCCACAGATGCCCGGATCGCTGTGGCTGGCGTCCACAATCACAGTATAATAGAAATTAATAGATCCAGCATACTGTTCCTCAGTAAAAAAAAACTATTTATTGAAGTATTAAAATTCCATGATAAAATGCATATTCCGGGCTCTCAGCCCCGGCTTAAGCGTTACAGATAATAAACCTTACTCATAGGCATACAAACATGAAAAAACACAATCCAGATGGAATTAAGAGTACAAAATATCACTTAAATAAAAAAATAATAACTCCTAAAATTTACAGTTTATTGGCTAAACATTAAAAAAGAGATATTAAATATGAACTATATTCTTAATTGTGCAGTCCTGGCCGGGACCTTCTCCGTGCGGATCTAGAGACTCCAATCCATATTATGATTACGGGTGAGCTGGCTTCTTTCTATTTGTTCTAATAATGTAGCCTAGTCTTCTCTTCAAACATCCCTTCCAGGATTAAGTGAAATTTTTCTGGTTCCTTTAAGTCATGTGGATATGCTATTGTCTTATATTCCCTGTGCCTTAAACTCCCATATTCACATGATATTTATGTTAATCGTACCACCCAATATCAACGTGTTCAGCCAAAAGTCCAATATGTACGGTATGTATTGTAGGGGAAATATCAAGCCGGCATGTCCATTTTGGGACTAGCAATCATATTTTCTCCTGGAGATAAGCCACTGACAGACATGTATTGCAATGGATTTCTCATAGTGAACACAGGAGTTCTCGGCCAAAAACGTGCTCTTCTGTGTCGGAGAGCTGGCTCAGGTCACAACAGGATATGGTCTCCAAAAAAGCCACTCGTGTGCCTTTGAACAGTGTTACATTGCAGTTCTCAATCTGTTTTTTCCAAAAGACGCAACTTTTTATTGCATGAATAAAGAGGTGGGGATCACACTGTACTACTTACATTCCATCTTATCTTTTGATGTGATTATTAGTTTTATAATTGGGGTGAGAATGTGTCACAGAGTGACTGCAGGATAGCAAGGGACAGAGGGCTCTCATATTGTCCCTCACGCTAGGGGACCTTAGGCTACCCCTAACCTCCAGATTACCCTTGATGGTGGAGATGCAAGAGTCTTGTGTCTTACTATTCTCCTGACCAGAACAAAACTATTTCCCCCAGGGAAGGAAATGGCTGGAGTGTTATGCCAAAAAATTAAGACAGACAAGGAAAAAGCAAAACTCAGACACACTTTAAACTCATAGGAACAAACAGTAAGAGACTAAAGAGAAAAGCAAGAGATGTAAGGCAGCAACAAAAGGAAGAAAAAAAGGGGTAACATCACAACTGCTCATAGGAATAAAGGACTACAACCACGAGGCAGTCTGAGTCACATCACATCACCAGACCAGAAAAGAGAAGCTATAGCTGGCATTAAAGGAAGTGTCCAGCCAGCATTTATAGAAGGATTGTGAATGTGACTGGCTCTCCCACAGCATGTAATCAAAGAAGAGTAAAAAGCAGCCTATCAGAGATTAGTGTAGCCTGCCTATGATGTACAAGCCTGTGGGTCGAGACGCCGATCACAGAAGTAGACGAGTTAGCAAGCAAAGTGCCAGAATCTGTAGTCTCCACAGATCCTGACGTCACCATGAAAGTCAGTGGTGTTTGTAAAAATCTCCTTGTGACAAAATGACTTAGAGTGGCAAGGCTTTTGTGCTTATTGTCTGTGTTCACACAGCTTTCTGATTGATGAGTATTATGGTCACATTGCTGCCGGATCGATCACAGTAATACTTTTACTGCAGAGAGGAATAGGAACATTATTGGTGTTCCTATATCTGTCTCTGCAGACTGTTTTGCAAAATTTGAAAGTTGTGTCTAGTTCATTCACCTCCTGAGGAAAGGCACAATTTCTATTAGCAAGTGGGAGGCTGAAGAGGGGAAATGGAAAACAAATACTTATGAGTAGAATAAATTATATTTTTTTTCGCACTCGATGTTGCCCACCTGATCTTGTCAATCCACGAACTAGACAACCTCCCCCTAGTGGCAAGATCTTTGTGTATTATCAATAAAAGAGGCACAATGCAGCAAAATGGAATAACCATGAGACGTCTTGGTCGTCGTCTTCCAACCCAAAGTACAGTGACTCTATTTCCACTCATGCTTTGTATTCCATAAATGAAAGACATGATTAACTCCCCAGAAGCATCCAAATTATCAGAACAAAGAACGATACATGCTGGGAGATTTTCATAGGAAGCTTAGTACTGTTAATGAAGGATAATTGATTCATTAATTAAATACATTATCATTTTACAATCATGCCCATCAGTTCTCTTGTTGGTATGATTATTTTTGTAATTTATTGTAGATAATGATTTTTAACAACATTGCACCTCAGAGAATTAAACTAATTATGGTAAAATGATACACTTAAGAAATGTCTCTAAACAAAATGCAGGGCGGATCAATGACGACTTTTTTAAAGGTCAAACCAGACAATAAGTAATACGTCAAGTATAGAACAGTTTATAAAAAAAAGTTCTATCCTTAAATACTGGCAATAAGTATAGTAAAGAAGTATTATTACTATTATTATTATTATATAAAAAAGTGGTAAAGTGAATAATATTTCTCTATTTCCAGTATATAGCACAAATATTGCATCAGAGGTTACAATCATAAACTGTTCTCAATGTGGTCAAAATGTATTAAAATTCCCATATTTAAGAAATACAACCCAATTTCATACAATTCAAATTTAACTATTAGTATGTAATTTTTTTTAATTTTAGCACTGGAGTGGTGCTATAAAATCTCTTTGTGACCTGCCGGCAGCTCCATTGTTTCAAGGAGTGAGCCACAGGTCAAAAATCAATAAAAGTCAATGATAGCTTCATTATGGCTCTCATAGACTTGTATTGAGAGCTTGTGATGTAATTTCTGACTTCTGGCCAGTCAGACATTAGTCACAAGATTGCACCACATAACCAGAGCAATGCAAAAACAAAGGTGAAAACGCCGCAGAACAGGACTAGTGTTCCGTCTGCCCTGTGCACTAGTCAGGGCCAAGACTAGGGTAAGTTAAGGGTAGGAACGTGATAGCTGCATAGGGTGAAAGAATCAGTCTAGGTATGTCAGGAAGCTCAGGGTTGCTTAGGGTAAGTGTCAGGGGTTACTATTCCTGTTTGTCCCTAGTGGCAGTTTACCTTTTTCCATCTGTCTCGCTGTGCACCATTTGGCTCCTTAGTGGAGTGTAACCTTGTGGCTAATAATGTACACAACAATTTTCATTATGTGCATTATTCTGTCAATTTGGGAATCTGTCAGCAGGTATTTGTAACCTCATCTGACAGCAGCATGATGTAGGCAAAAAGACCCTGAATCCAATGATATATCACTTAGTTTACTTGGTGCAGCAGTTGTAACACCGAGATTTTAGAGTTAGCATGCAGCAGATCTCAAAAAGCTGCATACATCAGGCTCTATATGTATAAAGTCTATAAACAGAGAGTTGCTAATCAGAGGAGGAGGGGGCTTGATCAAACTAGTGTGGCTCAGGCAATAGTAATCCCAGGTGATAAAACGTTCCCTACAAGTAAACAACACATTGTTAAACTCTGTGTGTAAGCCTCTATCTCCTGCTTTATTCAGATTACATTGAAAAAAATTACATTGAAAAAACTGCTGATAGATTCCCTTTAAGTACAATTTTATAAGCAGTACTGCTGTTTAAAACTCATATTTTCAATGTTTGTATATATCTTGGCGCACAGTGTGCTGCTGCAGTCTTTAATTTTATATATATATGTGAGGTAGCAGCGTTGCTTGGGCAAAAACGGGAGGCAGTGAGGCAGCAGCGTGTTCACACCAATAGTCTATTTATTGTTGCAGCATAAATAGATCCCGTTTTCCACAGTCAAATAAAGTCTCTTCCGGATCACAGCCGGTACAGATAGACAAATCCTAAAAGTCTTGTTACCTTAGGACCCCGTTAACTGCAGGGATCTGTTTAGGTTCTCCCAGGCTCACACTCCTGGCCAGTGTTCACTCCACACAGAGCCAGCTCACACAGCATGTGTTTGCTTCAACAAGCCTGGCTCTCAACTGAAACACACCCTGATGTGCCCTGCAAGATTTAAACCAAATGCTGGACATGAGGATGTTACAAAACCTGGACTGGGAAAGGAATCCGTCTCGCTTTCCCAGTAATAGCTATAGCAAACTCAGAGGGTTTCCAGACATATTCTGTGGGACAAATAGCGACCTTCAAATATTACCCCTGTCACAGCCTCACAATATATAAAAATATAAAAAAATAAAGGAAACATTAAAATACTGTTTTGTTGTTTAAGTGTTCCCTTCATTTTTTTGAGCAGTATAATTTTCTTTACTTTCATGACTGAAAATTGTAGCTTCACATTGAAGGCATCAAAACTATGAATTAACACATGTGGAATGAAATACTTAATAAAAAAGTGTGAAACAACTGAAAATATGTCTTATATTCTAGGTTCTTCAAAGTAGCCACCTTTTGCTTTGATTACTGCTTTGCACACTTTGGCATTCTCTTGATGAGTTTCAAGAGGTAGTCACCAGAAATGGTCTTCCAACAGTCTTGAAGGAGTTCACAGAGATGTTTAGCACTTGTTGGCCCTTTTGCCTCCACTCTGCGGTCCAGCTCACCCCAAACCATCTCAATTGGGTTCCGGTCTGGTGACTGTGGAGGCCAGGTCATCTGGCGTAGCACCCCATCACTCTCCTTCTTAGTCAAATAGACCTTACACAGCTTGGAGGTGTGTTTGGGGTCATTGTCCTGTTGAAAAAAAAATTATGGTCCTACTAAACGCAAACCAGATGGAATAGCATGCCACTGCAGGATGATGTGGTAGCCATGCTGGTTCAGTATGCCTTCAATGTTGAATAAATACCCAACAGTGTCACCAGCAAAGCACCCCCACACCTTCACACCTCCTTCTCCATGCTTCGCGGTAGGAACCAGGCATGTAGAGTCCATCCGTTCACCTTTTCTGCGTTGCACAAAGACACGGTGGTTGGATACAAAGATCTCAGGTCTCATCAGACCAAAGCACAGATTTCCACTGCTCTGATGTCCATTTCTCGTGTTCTTTAGCCCAAACAAGTCTCTTCTGCTTGTTGCCTGTCCTTAGCAGTGGTTTCCTAGCAGCTATTTTACCATGAAGGCCTGCTGCACAAAGTCTCCTCTTAACAGTTGTTCTAGAGATGTATCTGCTGCTAGAACTGTGTGGCATTGACCTGGTCTCTAATCTGAGCTGCTGTTAACCTGCGATTTCTGAAGCTTGTGACTCGGATAAACTTATCCTCCACAGCAGAGGTGACTCTTGATCTTCCTTTCCTGGGGCGGTCCTCATGTGAGCCAGTTTCATTGTAGCCTTTGATGATTTTTGCCACTGCACTTGGGGACACTTTCAAAGTTTTCCCAATTTTTCAGGCTGACTGACCTTCATTCCTTAAACTAATGATGGACACTCATTTTTCTTTACTTAGCTGCTTTATTCTTGCCATAATACAAATTCTAACAGTCTATTCAGTAGGACTATCAGCTGTGTATTCACCAGACTTCTTCACAACACAACTGATGGTCCCAACCCTATTTATAAGGCAAGAAATCCCACTTATTAAACCTGACAGAGCACACCTGTGAAGTGAAAACCATTTCCGGTGACTACCTCTTGAAGCTCATCAAGAGAAGGCCAAGAGTGTGGAAAGCAGTAATCAAAGCAAAAGGTGGCTACTTTGAAGAACCTAAAATAAAAGACATATTTTCAGTTGTTTCACAATTTTTTGTTAAGCATTTCATTCCACATGTGTTAATTCATAGTTTTTTTTTCCAAACAGTTTTTATTGATTTTACAAATTCTACACAATATCGTATCATAAGAAGTATTATCAGGTTACATTGACATAAAATAAGTCAAAATTATAGAATCCGAACATAACATACATGAAACAAACCCTTAAGCCCCTGTGCCATTCTTTAATATTTCTAATGTTGATGCCGTGCCTTGATCATGTCATACCATCTTACCTTTGTCCTTCACCTTAGTCCCCACTAAGTAATCCTCAACTTTCCCAAGCTGCCCTGGATTTCACTCAGAAGGTACCACTCCGTATGCCTAAAAGGTGCCACTAAATGGTTTATTTCTTCCTGTTTGAAATAAACTTCAATAAACGTTTTCCACCTACTAAAAAACTTGGTAGTCTTATTGTCTTTGTCCCTTTCTGCTTCTAGTTTCTCAATCCTCAAAAGATTATGTAGTTCCCCGATGACTTCCCCTGTGGATGGAGCCTCCTCCTGTTTCCAGTGCCTTAGGATGCACCTTTTAGCTATCATGGCTATGTCATGCATGATTGCAAATGTCTTTTTGTCCTGAGGATTCAGTCCCCCTCTAACTCCACCCTCAAAGAAGTGAAAAATCCACACCATTAACTCTGATTTGCAGGAAATTCTCCATGTTGTCTGGGCTAGTGCTCCGACTTGATTCCAGAACCTCTTTATCGTCCTGCATTCCCACAGGCCATGTAACATGTCTGTTTTTTCTTTGTGGCATTAAGGGGACCGTGCCTCCCTGCCCGATATGTTGAAACCCAAAACTGCCCTGTGTAATATCCTAAATTGGGTGTCTCTCCAGCTCTCATTGGTGACTTGTTTCCACATCTGAACCCATCCTTTCAGTATGACCTCCACCACTACTTGCCCTTTCAGTTGTTTTATCCATGCTAAAAGTGTACGACTATCTTCCTGGGATATTAGCACACCTCTAAATGTTCGGTATATTCGAGAGACATTCAAATTTGCTACATTGCCTTCCATAAGCTCGTCAATCATACTCTTGTTCAGTTCCCTTCCAATCTCACCCAGCCCTCTAATTATTCCATGTTTCAATTGTTCGTACTGAATAATGTGGAAGCCATTGAGGTTGTATTTATCAAGCACTTCCCGACCTGTCATCCACCTTCTCTCTGCCACATTCATTACATCTATCATTCTCCTAATGCCCTTCTCTTTCCATTTGAGGAATAGTTTATTCTCTCTCCCCTGGGGGAAGTTTGGTGATGCCCAAGGATTTAGGTATTTTGATACCTTCCATGAAAGTCCCAATTTCCGTCTTACCAATCTCCAGGCCAACATGGTGTCTCGGAATATAACGGAGTTTCTTATGTGACCTTCAACCTTGGACAATGGAGAGTGAAGAATAGACGTCAGATCCCATGGCTCTACGTACTTGAGTTCCATACCATAATCCGAGTGTCTACTCGTTCCTCTCAGCCAATCAATCACGTGTCTCATGATGCACACAACGTTATACCCTCTGACGTCCGGAAAATGTATCCCTCCCTCCTCCACAGACTTCATCAGCGTACTGTTATGGGGGGACCAGCAGATTAGGACCAGGGGGTATATATCCTAATCGCCAGTCGGGGCCCACCGTGCGCCAGATGACAAAGGAGCTGCTGACACCTGAGGGTTAGGCGGAGACTATAGAGCTGGACAGCTCTGAGATAACCCAGGAACTCTGGGAACCGGTCACGTGTGTTGGGACACGTCAGACCGGACGACAACCCGATTAGCGTTTTGGTGCACCTAGCGCTACACCAACCACATGTGCAGGAAACACGTCAGGCCGGGTGGTAACCAGGTAGCGTTGACCGGAAGACCGCCACGAAAGCGCCCTGTCGGCCACGTGTGTAGGACACGTCAGGCCGAGCGGTCCTCCGATTAGCGTTTCTGGCCACCTCTCGCCTGGCCACGTGTGTGTAGGACACGTCAGGCCAGATGGGTACACCAGTAGCGTTGACCGGGAAGCCGAGGAGGATAAGGAACACCCTGTTAACTCCACAGGGGTCCTGGGGTACGCTGTCCGTGCGCGTAGGGGGCACAACCGGACAGGTGGCGCAGCAGGTACGTTGTACGTGTGCGTAGGGGGCACAATCGGACAGATGGCGCAGCAGGTGCGTTGTCCGTGTGCGTAGGGGGCACAATCGGACAGGAAGCACAGCAGCCGCAGCCCAGTTAACGCCACTGGGCTGCTATAGCAAGACTGGACGGCAGGAGGGAAGCACGGCGCCTGACCCTGATGTGCCGAGCCACAAATCTTGGCGTGACAGGCACCGTTCGCCTAACCCTACCTACCGCTTCCCAACATAGGCTTATGCCGCAATGAGGCTCTAACATGGAGGTGTGCGCTGACTGAGCAAAAGTGAAGACTGCGCCCCCCCATGTTGTCTCCAGCCCCTTTTATAACCTGGGTCTGCCCCAAACCCAGGGTGGAACCACCAAGGTCCAATAGCAGAGTGCCATGTCATCAGTGACGTCACATGCGACCTATCCGGAACCGCCAGGTCATTGATGACCTCATGGCAGCCACGCCCCAAACACTTCACCAGTCATCGTCTGACGACCAATACTGAGGTGCCAGATCATAGGGGCGGGCCTCTGCGAGCCAGTCCGGAGTTGCCACGTCATCAGGACACCTGACACCCTCTGCCCTATCAGGGCCTGCCACCTCACGGACATGCTCAGTGAGGTCCTTACCGGACCTAGCCTCTGGTGCACTAAGTGCCTGAGCATGCCCAGTAGCCTGAGCAACAGGCTCAGAAAGCAGACTATCAGTTTGAGCATGCTCAGTAGGCACATCCCAGAACTTAGACACAGCACGAAGTCCAAGTACCTGTGCAAAGAGGCTGTTAGGGTTAATTGTGGGAGCATGCTCAGTAGCCTGAACTGAGGACTTAGTCTCAGACATAACACAATCAGGCTGAGCATGCTCACTAGGCAAAACACCGGGCTTAAACTCTGGCTGGGGTAAATCGGCGCACGCATGCGCACTAGCCGCCTCTCCACACTTAGACGTGGTGGAAGGAACAGCCAACTGGACGACCCGAGGCACGGCCAAGAACGGCAGCCGGCGCCTGGGCGCAACAGGAACCGCAGCAGGCTGCTTGCGGCTATGGCGGCGCCGGTTCGTAACAGTACCCCCCCCTCTAGCGGCCCTCCCACTCGAATGGTCTATAGACGCCACAGATACTACTGAGCGACGGGCGGAAGATGGAGACATGCAGTGGGAGCTACAAGACTCGCTCCACCGCGTAATCACCCCAGACGACCAGTCGATATGTGGGGAATGTCGCTTCAACCAAGGAATACCCAGCAGAATATCATCTGCACCCTTAGGGAGAACCAGAAATGAAATGGTCTCCCTATGCCCAGATGACATGGCAAGGGTAATGGGCACTGTCCGCTGGTGAATTACCTTGGGCAACAAGGACCCATCTAATACACGGACTCTCACTGGCCTTGGCATTTGCACCAGTGGGATGGCATGCCGCCGGGCAAAAGAGGAGGAGATGAAACTATCCCCAGCACCTGTGTTCACACTTGCCCTTGTGGACCATGTTGACCCCTTAAAGGAAATGGACGCGGGAAACGTCACCCTAAAGGATGACGCAGAGTCCAGTCTACTTCCAGCTATGGTCACCAATCGTGGTCGCTTATCCTGACGCTTTGGGCAACGGTTGGCATAATGACCATACTGCCCACAAGCGAAACAGGAAATGCCCTTGCGACTCGAAGACCTAGCAACACCAACCCTAGAGATGTCCATAGGGACAGAGATGTACTCTAAGGGAAGTGCAGTAGGAGAGACCACTACAGTGGCTGAACGACCCTCTGACCTGCGCTCCAGCTGACGTTCGGAGGTCCGCAGGTCAATGCGGGTAGCCAGAGTCATGAGGCCCTCAAGGGTAGTTGGTACCTCACGCGACGCTAATGCGTCCTTCACATGCGAGGCTAATCCCCTCCAGAACAGTGGAATGAGAGTCCTCTCTGACCACCCCAGTTCTGCAGCAAGTGTCCTGAAACTCACAGCATATTGACTTGAGGAGGTACGCCCCTGCTCCAAAGTCAGTAGCTGTAGGGCCGAGTCGTGAGTGACCTGAGGCCCCAGGAACACTTGTCGCAAGGACTCCAAAAACTCCTTAGAGTCCTGTACTACGGGGTCATTCCTCTTCCACAATGGTGTAGCCCACTCCAGTTCTCTATCAGAGAGCAAGGAGATGATAAACCCCACCTTCGACCTCTCTGTAGGAAACCGTGCAGCCAACAGCTCTAGATGGACTGAGCACTGGTTCACGAATCTCCTACATGCCTTGCTGTTCCCCGTAAACTTGTTGGGCAGCGAGAGGTGAGGGAGGGTTGGAGTAGGCTTGGTGACTGACACCATTGCAGCTGCTTGAGCCACCACATTATCCATATTAGCAGCAAGAGCAAACTTCTCCAGAGACCTCACTCTGGCATCAAGCTGCAGCATGAACTGACGTAGCTGCTCCATCTCCGCCATGCCAGCCAGACCCTGGCACAGTCTTACTGTTACGGGGGGACCAGCAGATTAGGACCAGGGGGTATATATCCTAATCGCCAGTCGGGGCCCACCGTGCTCCAGATGATAAAGGAGCTGCTGACACCTGAGGGTTAGGCGGAGACTATAGAGCTGGATGGCTCTGAGATAACCCAGGAACTCTGGGAACCGGTCACGTGTGTTGGGACACGTCAGACCGGACGACAACCAAATTAGCGTTTTGGTGCACCTAGCGCTACACCAACCACATGTGCAGGAAACACGTCAGGCCGGGTGGTAACCAGGTAGCGTTGACCGGAAGACCGCCACGAAAGCGCCCGGTCGGCCACGTGTGTAGGACACGTCAGGCCGAGCGGTCCTCCGATTAGCGTTTCTGGCCACCTCTCGCCTGGCCACGTGTGTGTAGGACACGTCAGGCCAGATGGGTACACCAGTAGCGTTGACCGGGAAGCCGAGGAGGATAAGGAACACCCTGTTAACTCCACAGGGGTCCTGGGGTACGCTGTCCGTGCGCGTAGGGGGCACAACCGGACAGGTGGCGCAGCAGGTGCGTTGTCCGTGTGCGTAGGGGGCACAATCGGACAGGTGGCGCAGCAGGTGCGTTGTCCATGTGCGTAGGAGGCACAATCGGACAGGTGGCGCAGCAGGTGCATTGTCAGTGTGCGTAGGGGGCACAATCGGACAGGAAGCACAGCAGCCGCAGCCCAGTTAAAGCCACTGGGCTGCTATAGCAAGACTGGAACGGCAGGAGGGAAGCACGGCGCCTGACCCTGATGTGCCGAGCCACGAATCTTGGCGTGACAGGCACCGTTCGCCTAACCCTACCTACCGCTTCCCAACATAGGCTTATGCCGCAATGAGGCTCTAACATGGAGGTGTGCTCTGACTGAGCAAAAGTGAAGACTGCGCCCCTCCATGTTGTCTCCAGCCCCTTTTATAACCTGGTCCACCCCAAACCCAGGGTGGAACCACCAAGGTCCAATAGCAGAGTGCCATGTCATCAGTGACGTCACATGCGACCTATCCGGAACCGCCACGTCATTGATGACCTTATGGCAGCCACGCCCCAAACACTTCACCAGTCATCGTCTGATGACCAATACTGAGGTGCCAGATCATAGGGGCGGGCCTCTGCGAGCCAGTCCGGAGTTGCCACGTCATCAGGACACCTGACACCCTCTGCCCTATCAGGGCCTGCCACCTCACGGACATGCTCAGTGAGGTCCTTACCGGACCTAGCCTCTGGTGCACTAAGTGCCTGAGCATGCCCAGTAGCCTGAGCAACAGGCTCAGAAAGCAGACTATCAGTTTGAGCATGCTCAGTAGGCACATCCCAGAACTTAGACACAGCACGAAGTCCAAGTACCTGTGCAAAGAGGCTGTTAGGGTTAATTGTGGGAGCATGCTCATTAGCCTGAACTGAGGACTTAGTCTCAGACATAACACAATCAGGCTGAGCATGCTCACTAGGCAAAACACCGGGCTTAAACTCTGGCTGCGGTAAATCGGCGCACGCATGCGCACTTGCCGCCTCTCCACACTTAGACGTGGTGGAAGGAACAGCCAACTGGACGACCCGAGGCACGGCCAAGAACGGCAGCCGGCGCCTGGGCGCAACAGGAACCGCAGCAGGCTGCTTGTGGCTATGGCGGCGACGGTTCGTAACACGTACGCAGCTTTATTCTGGGTTTCCTTCCCCTCCAAATAAAATCTGCATACGCTGAGTTGAGTCTGTTGACATCCCTTAGTGTTAACAATAATGGAATCGTTTGGAAGGGGTACAGCAGCCTAGGGAAGCTCATCATTTTTATGAGGTGACATCTTGCCAATAATTGCCAATAATTGCCAATAATGGCAGGGGTAGTCCCTTCCAGCCCTTCAATTGATTTATGATTTTTCTGATCAGTGGACCATAGTTCATTTTATAAATTGATTGCACCGTCCTTCCTACATGCACTCCCAGGTATTTGACTGATGATTGTGCTACCGGAATTCCATTCACATGCCCTTCACTTAAGATACCCCCAGCTGGCCCTTGATCCCCGCTCAGGAATAGCAGCTCACATTTCTTTTTATTTAATTTAAAACCTGAAAAGGCGCCAAATTGTTCTATCATGCTAAGTGTCCGGGGCAGGTCCGCACCAGGGTCCCCCATAAATAGAATCACGTCATCAGCAAAGAGCGCTATCTTCATTTCTGTTCCCCTTATGTTGATCCCTTTGAAACTATTATGACCCTGCAGCACTCTTGATAGGGGTTCAATTGCCAGGTTAAATAATAGTGGGGGATAGCGGGCATCCTTGTCTCGTCCCTTTCATCAGAGGGAACACGTCGGACAAAAAACCCGGGGTGTGGATCCTTGCTCCTGAGTTGGCATATAGGCTGTTAATATAGAGTCTCATCTTACCCAAGATCCCCGCGGCCTCCATCACCTTGTCTAACCAGCTCCAGTTAACATTGTCGAACGCTTTCTCGGCGTCGAGTGTGACTAATGCAGGACTTGCCCCCCCCTTCGTGCGCCCCAATCTAACTGCGTCAACCACTAGAATCGTCTTCCTAATGTTGGTCACCGCATTTCTCCCTTTTATAAACCCTACCTGATGTTCTGAAATTAACCTAGGTAAGACCGTGGCCAATCTATCCGCCATGATTTTAGACATTATTTTTAAGTCCTGGTTGATGAGCGAGATGGGCCGATAACTCGAAGGGTCGTCCAGGTCCTTGGTTCCCTTAGGTATTAATTAATGTATGCTATATTGGCATTTTTAGGGATTTCTGTTCCCCCCAGAATTGCATTAAAGACTGAAGTTAGGTCCGGTGAGATCAGATCCTTGAGGGCTTTATAAAATTCGCTGTTGAAACCATCGGGCCCTGGAGCCTTATTAGTACTAAGTTCCCCAATTGTTTTTGAAACCTCCTCCTCTGTGATATCTGCGTTTAAGGCTTCCAGTTCTTTCTCCGTTAAGCTAGGTAGTTGGGCTTGTCTTAGCCACTCCGCCTCATCAGTCATGTCGTTATGTCCTGGCCCGTACAACTTTCTGTAATATTCTCCCAGCACCTTATTAATTTCCTTGGGATCCGATGTCACCCCTCCACCCTTTGTTTTCATTTTAGAGATTACCGTCATCTTTCTGTTGCCCCTTGCTAAATTTGCCAGCATCCTCCCCGCCTTATTCCCAAATCTATGAAGATTAGCCTCTTTATGTGACCAAAATAATTGTTCCTTTTGTTTTGCCCACTCGTCAAAGTCTCTCTTGGCCGCCATCCACCTATCTTTTGCCGTGATAGACCTGTCTGTCAGATAATTAGTATACGCTAGTCGCACTGCCTCGCTGTGAAAATTGTATTTCACGTTCGTCTTTCGTTTGACCATGGCCGCATACCCCACCAAACGCCCTCTCAAGACCGCTTTCGCCGTTTCCCAGAATAATACTGGCATCGCCCTATGCTCCTTATTATTTTCTGAGAACTCTTCCCACCATTCCTTTATTATCTTGTGAAAATTTTCCTGTCTTAGGAGAAACGACGGGAATCTCCATATAATGTCTGATCCTCTCTTGATTTTCTCTCTAAGGCCCACTCTCACCGGACTGTGGTCTGAGATCACCATACTCTCAATCATGCAGTTTTGCACACCGTTTGCCAGTTCCAAAGACAACCAAATCTGATCTATACGAGACCAACTGTTATGTGGATGAGAGAAGTGCGTATACTCTCTGTCATGTGGGTGAGTTAGTCTCCAAATGTCTTTTAGTCCTACATCCTCCAAAGAAAC
The DNA here is from genome assembly GCF_048569485.1 of Anomaloglossus baeobatrachus. NCBI lineage: Eukaryota > Metazoa > Chordata > Amphibia > Anura > Aromobatidae > Anomaloglossus > Anomaloglossus baeobatrachus. Next base: position 546,372,543 of record NC_134356.1, read on the forward strand.
CTCTCTGTGGGCTGAGCCCTTGTCCCCGTGTCCCAACTCACCCTCTCCCTTGCTTCTGTCCTCCGCTGAGTCTGGCACTGCATTGAAGTCCCCCGCCACTATGATGTTAGGTTCCTTATCTGAGAGAATTATGGTTTTTATGGTGTCATGGAACTGATTCTGTTTCGAGTTTGGACCATACACATTATATATACTGAGTGCTGGACTGGTAATTGTTAAATGCTGCCATCTTCCTTGATCATCCTCTTCCTGAGCCACCACTTCATGGCTAAGCTGTTTGTTTATCAAAATCATTGTGCCCGCCTTCCTTCCCTGTGCCGCTGCCCCATATACTGAACCCACCCAGTATTTTTTCATGCGGAAAAAATCTTCCCTCCCTAAGTGGGTTTCTTGTCATAGAGCAATATCAGTTTTTAGTCTTTTCAAGTGTCTTAGTATCATTGCTCGCTTGTTAGGTGATCTTAAGCCCTTAACATTCCACGTTGTTAGTTGCACCATGTTTATCTAAATGGTTTGCTCTTGTTGATACTGCCCTTCAAGACCTCGACTGTAAGAGAGACACGACTGTCAACAATGCCCTCACAAGTGGTTCCTCCAGAATGACATTTCTTTTCCCCAACTCGTAAATAAACCCCTATACAACATATGAAAAATATAAATCCTATAACGACCAAACAGGTTTTCCCTTTAAAGGGACTTTCGGCTCTTTTTGCCATGTTAGTGACTTCCCTTCTTCCTGGCCAAAATATGAGTATCCCTAATCACCCCCCTAATAAACAAATTCTATGTTTTTCCCCCGAGTAACACACAACAACCTTAAGTATTATGCAAGGATTAAAACAATATGTCGTATATAGTAGAACCTTAGCGAGAGTTCATCCGCTGGCTTAGTCCTGGTTTTGTGGGACCTTCCTTTCAACCCATTCGGATCCACTGTATTTAGATCTGAAAGACAATCCAGAGAGAGAGAAGCAGAGCAGAGAAAAGAGAGAAGAAGAAGAGTGAGAAGAGGAAAAAGAGAGAGGAGAGGAAGAAAAGAGAGAAGAAGAGAGCAGAAGAGGGGAGAGAGCAGAAGAAAAAGAGAGGAGAAGGAGAAGAAAAGAAGACAGAAGAAGAAGAAGAGAGAGGAGAAAAGGAAGGAGGGAGAGAGAGAAGAAGAAGAGGGGAGAAAAAGAAGGAGAAAGAGAAGAAGAAGAAAAAGAGAGAGGAGAAGAGGAAGAGGAGAGAAGAGAAGAAGAAGAAGAAGAGAGGAGAAGAAAGAGAGGGGAGAAGAAGAAGAAAAAGGAGAAGAAGAAGAGAGAAGAGAAGAAAAAGAGAGAGGAGAAGAAGAAGAGAGAGAAGAAGAGGAAGAGAGAGGAGAGGAAAAAGAGAGAGGAGGAGGAGAAGGAGGGGGAGGAGAAGAAGCAGAAGGAGAAAGAAAAGCAGAAGGAGAAGAAGAAAGAAGAAGAAGAAGGAAAAGAAAAAGAAGGAGAAGAGGAAGGAGAAGAAAGAGAGGAAGCAGAAGAAGAACCTCTCATCCTCTCCCTGCCACCGAATGTAGGAAAAACGATTGCTTCCCTCTCTGTCCCCCTCACACCGGCCCCTACCTCTCGGCCCGCTCTCCCTCTTTGGTCAAGGGGAACAGAGAAAAACCAGTAAAAGTCAGTTCAAGAGTCATCACGTGTCTTGGTGGCTCTCAAGAGTGCTGCTCACTGAAGCCCGGTCTGGGGCTGGGTCGCTGAGCTGGACTCCAATTCCCCTCTCCATTGGTCTCAGGTTGTGTTTGCCTGCTGTGTGGTCCAACCTCTCTTCCTGAACCTGTAGGGGAGCCTTTTCTGTAATTTCCTCCTTCATTAGATCTCCTCTCCTGAGCCTCTGCCCGGCTTCTGTCGTGTTCTGACATAAGGATGTTTTCCGCTTCCTTGTGGTCTTTATAATATGAGAATGTTCCATTGGAGTTCCTAACCTTTAGTATGGCTGGGTAAAGTAGTTGGCATTTTACTCTTTTGTTGTACAGAAATGTGCACAGTTTGCTGAAGTCCTTCCTCCGCTTGGATACATCAACCGAATAGTCCCCAAAGATCAGCAGTCTGTTTCCTTGGTATTGTAGGGGCCGTTTACGTTCTCTAAAGGCCTTCAATATTTCTTCTTTGTGCTTGTAGTCGAGGTATTTAACTATCACTTGTCTGGCTCTTGGCGGGGATTTACTGCTTGGGCTTTGTCCTTCTCCTTTGTTCATCTCTTGTTGCCTCAATGGTCCCACTCTGTGGGCCCTTTCCACTCTAAATTTCGCTTTTATACCCAACGCCTGTGGTAGTTCCACCTCACAAATGCTAATTCATAGTTTTGATGCCTTCAATGTGAATCTTCAGAGTCATGAAAATAAAGAAAATGCTTTGAATGAGAATCTGTGTCCAAACTTTTGGTCTGTACTGTATATATATACTAGCTGTAGTACCAGGATAGTAACTGTCTGTCTCTCTCCCAGTTTCTGTCTGTCTGTCTCTGTCATTCTCCCAGTTTCTGTCTGTCTATCTCTGTCTGTCTCTATGTCTCTTTCCCTGTCTGTCTCTGTGTGTCTGTCTTTGTCTATGTCTCTGTGTCTATCTCTGTCTGTCTCTGTATCAGTCTCTCTGTCTCTTTCTATCTCTGTGTCTGTCTGTGTGTGTATGTCTGTCTCTATGAGTTTCCCCGTCTGTTTCTTTCCCTGTATGTCCCTTTCCCCATCTGCCCCTTTCCTCGTCTGCCCCTTTCCCCGGCTGCCCCTATCCCCGTCTGTCCCTTTCCCTGTCTGTCTGTATCCCAGGTCTGTCTGTTTTCCAGGTCTGTCTCTTTTTCAGGTCTTTCTCGTTCCCTGCCGGTCTCTTTCCCTGTCTGCCTTTGTTTGTCTGTCTCTATGTCTGTGTCTCTTTCCCTGTGTGTCTTTTTGCCCATCAGTCTCATTGCCCGTCTGTCTCTTTGCCCGTCTGTCTCTTTGCCCGTCTGTCTCTTTCCCCATCTGTCTCTTTGCCCGCCTGCCTCTTTGCCCGTCTGTCTGTTTCCCAGGTCTGTCTCTTTCCAGGTCTGTCTCTTTCCTCGTCTGTCTCTTTCTCTGTCTGTCTTTGTCTGTCTCTCTGTCTCTTTTTCTGCCTGTCACTTTCCCTGTCTACTTGTCTCTGTCTGTCTCTATCTCTGTGTCTATATCCTTGTCTGTTTCTTTCCAGGTCTGTCTCTTTCCCAGTCTGTCTCTTTCCTGTCTATCTTTCCCTGTCTCTTTCCCTGTCTGCCTGTCTCTTTCCCCGTCTGCCCCTTTCCCCGTCTGCCCCTTTCCCTGTCTGCCCCTTTCCCTGTCTGTCTGTATCCCAGGTCTGACTGTTTCCTAGGTCTGTAACTTTCCAGGTCTGTCTCTTTTCCAGGTCTGTCTCTTTCCCTGATGGTCTCTTTCCCTGTCTGCCTTTGTTTGTCTGTCTCTATGTCTGTGTCTCTTTCCATGTCTGTCTCTTTGCCCGTCTGTCTCTTTGCCCATCTGTCTCTTTGCCCGTCTGTCTCTTTCCCCATCTGTCTCTTTCCCCATCTGTCTCTTTGCCCATCTGTCTCTTTGCCCGTCTGTCTGTTTCCCAGGTCTGTCTCTTTCCGGGTCTGTCTCTTTCCAGGTCTGTCTCTTTCCAGGTCTGTCTCTTTCTCTGTCTGTCTTTGTCTGTCTCTCTGTCTGTCTCTTTTGCTGCCTGTCACTTTCCCTGTCTGCCTGACTCTTTCTGTCTCTATTTCTGTGTCTATTTCCTTGTCTGTTTCTTTCCAGGTCTGTCTCTTTCCAGGTCTGTCTCTTTCCCCGTCTGTCTCTTTCCTGTCTGTCTTTCCATCTGTCTCATTCTCTGTCTGTCTCTTTCCCCATCTGTCTCTTTCTCTGTCTGTCTCTGTCTGTTTGTCTGTCTGTCTCTCTCTGTCTCTTTCCCTGTCTGTGTCTGTCTGCCTCTGTCTCTTTGTCTGTCTGTCTCTATCCTTCTCCACCGATATCATATTACCTCACACATAAGCTTGTTATACTATGAATGTCTTTCGTTCCTATAGCAACCAATCAGAGTTGCTAATAATAACCTGTGGCATCCAGCTCCATTGACTCTAATGGAGGCAGTATTTTTGGAGAGTAACTGTAAAGCACGGAGTTAAGTTTTCCGATCAAAACATAGTCTATGACGTTCCCTGAGTCCCATAAGACGTCTGTGCAAAATTTCGTGATTGTAAATGCGACAGTGTGGATTGCTTTAGCGGACATACACACATACATACACACATACATACACTCAGCTTTATATATTAGATATGTATAAATATATATACACAGTGCTGGCCAAAAGTATTGGCACCCCTGCAATTCTGTCAGATAATACTCAGTTTATTCTTGAAAATAATTGCAATCACAAATCCTTTGGTATTATTATCTTCATTTAATTTGTCTTCAATAAAAAAAAAAAAATTGTCATAAAGCCAAATTGGATGTAATTCCACACCAAACGTAAAAAAGGGGGTGGACAAAAGTATTGGCACTGTTTGAAAAATCATGTAATGCTTCTCTAATTTGTGTAATTAACAGCACCTGTAACTTACCTGTAGCACCTAACAGGTATTGGCAATAACTAAATCACACTTGCAGCCAGTTGACATGGATTAAAGTTGACTCAACCTCTGACATATGTCCTTGTGTGTACCACATTGAGCATGGAGAAAAGAAACAAGACCAAAAAACTGTCTGAGGACTTGAGAATCCAAATTGTGAGGAAGCATGAGCAATCTCAAGGCTACAAGTCCATCTCCAAAGACCTGAAAGTTCCTGTGTCTACGGTGCGCAGTGTCATCAAGAAGTTTAAAGCCCATGGCACTGTGGCTAACCTCCCTAGATGTGGAAGGAAAAGAAACATTGATGAGAGATTTCAGCGCAAGATTGTGCGGATGGTGGATAAAGAACCTCGACTAACATCCAAACAAGTTCAAGCTGCCCTGCAGTCCGAGGGTACAACAGTGTAAACTCGTACTATCCGTCGGCATCTGAATGAAGAGGGACTGTATGGTAAGATACTCTAGAAGACCCCACTTCTTACCCCGAGACATAAAAAAGCCAGGCTGGAGTTTGCCAAAACTTACCTGAGAAAGCCTAAAATGTTCTGGAAGAATATTCTCTGGTCAGATGAGACAAAAGTAGAGCTTTTTGGGAAAAGCCATCAACATAGAGTTTACAGGAAAAAAAGAGGCATTCAAAGAAAAGAACACGGTCCCTACAGTCAAACATGGTGGAGGTTCCCTGATGTTTTGGGGTTGCTTTGCTGCCTCTGGCACTGGACTGCTTGACCGTGTGCATGGCATTATGAAGTCTGAAGACTACCAACAAATTGTGCAGCATAATGTAGGGCCCAGTGTGAGAAAGATGGGTCTTCCTCAGAGGTCATGGGCCCTCCAGCAGGACAATGACCTAAAACACACTTCAAAAAGCACTAGAAAATGGTTTGAGAGAAAGCACTGGAGACTACTAAAGTGGCCAGCAATGAGTCCAGACCTGAATCCCATAGAACACCTGTGGAGAGATCTCAAAATGGCAGTTTGGAGAAGGCACCCTTCAAATCTCAGAGACCTAGAGCAGTTTGACAAAGATGAATGGTCTAAAATGCCAGCAGAGCATTGTAAGAAACTCATTGATGGTTACCGGAAGCGGTTTTTCGCAGTTATTTTGGCTAAAGGTTGCGCAACCAAGTATTAAGGGGGCTTTACACGCTACGACATCGCTAATGCAAACTCGTTGGGGTCACGGAATTGGTGACGCACATCTGGCCGCATTAGCGATGCCGTTGCGTGTGACACCGATGAGCGATTTTGCATCGTTGCAAAAACGGGCAAAATCGCTCATCGGTGACATGGGGGTCCATTCTCAAAAATCGTTACTGCAGCAGTAACAAGGTTGTTCCTCGTTCCTGCGGCAGCACACATCGCTCAGTGTGACACCGCAGGAACGAGGAAGCTCTCCTTACCTGCCTCCTGGCCGCTATGCGGAAGGAAGGAGGTGGGCGGGATGTTACGTCCCGCTCAGCTCCGCCCCTCCGCTGCTATTGGGCGACTGCTCAGTGACGTCGCTGTGACGCCGCTCGGACCGCCCCCTTAGAAAGGAGGCGGTTCGCCGGTCACAGCGACTTCGCCGGGCAGGTAAGTATGTGTGACGGGTCTGGGTGATGTTGTGCGACATGGGCAGCGATTTGCTCGTGTCGCACAACAGATGGGGGCTGGTACCCACACTAGCGATATCGGGACCGATATCGCAGTGTGTAAAGCCCGCTTTAGGCTAAGGGTGCCAATACTTTTGTCTGGCCCATTTTTGGAGTTTTGTGTGAAATGATCAATGATTTGATTTTTGTTTCATTCTCTTTTGTGTTTTCTCATTGCAAGCAAAATAAATGAAGATAATAATACCAAAGAATTTGTGATTGCAATCATTTTCAAGAAGAAACTGAGTATTATCTGACAGAATTTGCGGGTGTGCCAATACTTTTGGCCAGCACTCGTGTATATATATATATATATATATATATATATATATAAATATCTATTTTTTTCTGCAATCAGAGTAGCTAGTAGGTGTTCAAGTTTGCTTCTTTCACTTTTTGTTAATTTAGGAAATTCCTTTTTTATTCTTTAATTAATAAGATACTTCATAAGCAATCTTAAACTGACAAATTACACTGGAATAGAAACTTTTAGTCTATTTCTGTTATAGGCCAGTGTAAATTTTCACTGCTTTTTACATCATTTCTGGTTTTGAACTTAAATAGGACCTGTAACCATTTTATAAGTTTCCAGTTATTGTTCTTATTTTATTTTTGCTGTTCCCCTGAGTATTCTGGTCTGAAAACTTCAGAAGATGCTAAATTTTTGCGCATCCTTCCAATGCACAAAAATTGTACTACATTTCAACACTTTTTACTACAGTTTCTTTTACATAAAACGTTTAATAAATTTGGGCCTGAGTTTTAGTAACGACCGTGGGCAGTGATATTACGTCCCTGCGGTCATAGTGTTGCGGGCTGCAGGTGGGGATCCGCGAACATGTCAGCTGATTTGTACAGTTGACATGTATGCCTCACAGGTACGAGTGGAGTCGCTATCCACCCGTACCTGTTAACCCCTTAAATGGCACTGTCAAAATGTGACAGCGCCATTTTAATGGCGATTGCGGTAATCGCATACTCACAGGCCTCCACCGGAAGTCACGTGATGTGATCACGTGGTTCCAATGGATGTCATGATAGCACAGGGTCATGTGATATCTCCTGTAGCTCACATGTCTCAGGTCCTGTAAGAAAGCGTACTGCCTGTTACAGGAGACGATTATTTCTCCCGGTCTGAGCGGTGCTGCTCTTATCGGGAGAAATTAATGAGCGATCATTAAAATAAAAAAAGTTTTGAAAAATAAAAAAACCTAAAAGGTCAAATCCCCCCCCCCCTTTTGCCACATTGAAAATTAAAGGGTTAAAAAAAATAAAAATGTACACATATTTGGTATCGCTGCATTTAGAAATTTGCGATCTATTAAAATATAAAATCAAGTAATCTGATCGGTAAACGGCCATAGCAGCAAAAGAATTCCAACCGCCAAAATTATTTTTTTTGGTCGGTACAGATTTTGCACAAAGTGCAATAATAGGTAAACAAAACGTAGTATCGGAGGAAAAATGGTGCCATTAAAAATGTCAGCATGAGATGCAAAAAATAAGCCATCACTGAGCCATAAATCCAGAAAAATAAGAATGCTACGGGTCGCGGAAATTGGCGCAAAACGTGCGCCACTTTTTTTTGACAATCTTCTGCTTTTTTTATAACCCCTTAGATAGCAGTAAACCTATTCATGCTTGGTGTCTACAAGCTCACATTGAACTCAGGAATCATACGCATACATCAGTTTTACCATATAGTGAACACTGTGAGTAAAATATCTCAAAAACAATAGTGCAATTGCACTTTTCTTTGCAAATTTTTCCACATTTGCCATTTTCCAGTACACTATATGGTAAAACACATGGTTTAATTTAAAATTTCAGCTTGTACTGCAAAAATCGAGCCCTCACATGACCATATTGACTGAAAAATAAAACAGGTTACAGCTGTCGGTAGAGGGGGAGAAAAAGAAAATGGAAAATGCAAAATTGGCCATTCATGAAGGGGTTAAAAGAAACCCATTAAACTCAATAAATACAGTACATTATAAAATCATACTGAGTCCCCAGCTGAAGATCCAAGTTTGACGACCTCAGAGTGCCTTTTATTACACGTATGATCCTTTCATTTATTATGTTAATTATATCGTATACTATTGCTCTCCCAATATTCTTGAATTTGTTTATGTTCCAAAAGTGTTTTTTTCCAACTCTTTTAACATTTCAGTTTCTTTTGTGGCAATGTCTGATTTTGTTTTTGCCTAGCAACATGAAGGAGTAAGAGATCTTTTCATGTGCCAATTGTTTTGTTCAAGGATGAGGCTGAATTTGTTTGTCTATATAAAAGGTATTTTAACAAATGTGTTTAGAAATATTGTCATTCTCAAAATATAGTAGCCCTGTTCACCTGCTGAAAAAAACTGTACACAATGAGCATAATATTCTAGTGGAAATCCGTTCACAGACATTTATAAATTTTGTCGTGAGACAAACTGTGCAGAAATCCTAAAGTGGTTCCCAGCGCCGCTAGAAAAAAAATAAAAAATTTGCTGGGGTTTGCAATGGCCAGCCAGAAAGTAGTGTTACATTCCACCTATTCAGATGAATGACTGACAATGTAATACAGTATGTTAAAAGCTTGCGTTCCAAAACAGGAACCACTCCTTCAAATGCTTCTCCATTCTAGTTCTTTAATGAACTATATGTAGTACTTATACCACCACTTTACTCTGTTGAAAGGCTATAAACTATTGTAAACCATAGAGTTTCTCCATTAATAATCTTTGTTACAATCATCTATAAATTTGGTTAATTAGAGGTGTAAAGCATTAATCGAAGTAACTAATATACAGAGAATGCAATTACAGTTGTAGCAGCATAATCAATGATACGCCTCTTCAAATTTGTAGATGGCAAAGCACGTCATGAAGAATAACTATTAGAGATGATCTGATTGATCCATGGAAGATTGAGTTCAAGTTGAATTTCCTGAAATTCAAACAATTTGAGATTCCACTCATTGTTTGCAAGAAAAAAAGCTTGCCCAGCATAATTTCCCACACAGCTGAAGCATAAGAGACCCGGCTAATGTGATTTTGCATTGCCATATGGGTCTATCCATAATGAATTGCAACTATGACATCTTAGGGGCACTTTGTACACTACGACATTGCAGGTGCGATATCGCTGGGTTCAAATCAAAAGTGCCGCACATTCGGCGTCGCAGTCGACATCGTAGTGTGTAAATCCTTTTTGATACGATTAACGAGCGCAAAAGCGTTGTTATTGTATCATCGGTGTAGGGTCCGGCATTTCCACGAATTGGGAAATACCGATGTTACGATGTTGTTCCTCGTTCCTGTGGCAGCACACATCGCTGTGTGTGAAGCCGCAGGAGCGAAGAACATCTCCTACCTGCGTCCTGCGGCTCACGCCGGCTATGCGGAAGGAAGGAGGTGGGCGGGATGTTTACGTCCCACTCATCTCCGCCCCTCCGCTTCTATTGGCCGCCTGCCGTGTGATGTCGCTATGACGCCGCACGACCCGCCAACTTAATAAGGAGGCGGTTCGCTGGCCAGAGAGATGTCGCAGGGCAGGTGAGTGCATGTGAAGCTGCCGTAGCGATAATGTTCGCTATGGCAGCTATCACCATGATATCGCAGCTGCGACGGCGGCTATCGCGCACGGCATCGCAGCATCGGCTTGCGATGTCGTAGTGTGCAAAGTGCTCCTTACAAATAGTAATGTGCACTGGTCGGTACTCGATCGAGTATCAGGGTGCTCAGCATGCCTGGTACTCAATCCAGTATCCTTGTGCTGAGGTGCCATGCTCAAGTCCCTGTCACACACGTTTTGCTGCTATTTTTGAGCCCCTAAACATGCAGGGATTGCCTGCCAATCATGGTAATACCATAGAGCCATGTTGGCGGCTGGCATTACTGTAATTACTTTGATTATCTGGCCGCATCGCATCATTGGGTCTCTAGAAGACCAAGTAATGCCATGCTTTGCGCACTGTACCCCAGAAAGTGTAGGGAGAATGTCTGCTGGGGAAGGGATAGTGTATTAGAATGATTTGAGCCTTACAGTCCTAGTAGCTGTAGCATAAAAATCTATTATATTCTCTAATATTGCATTTAGTTTAGGGCAAGCTGCTGGAGAAGATATAATGTACTAGATGCATGTAGACAGGGACTCTAGCCTTACAGGCCTTGCTGGTGTTACATAAACATTCTATCCTATTTTATAATAATACTGTTAATAGCTACATTTAGTGTAGAGCAAGCTGCTGGAGAAGGGATAGTATATTAGAGGAATGTAGGCAGGGATTCTAGCCTTACAGACCTTTCTGCTGCTACGTTAACCCAAAAGTCCTTTTCATGGCCAATTCAAATCTATTCTATTCTCTAACAATACTGCTATTAGCTGCAATTATTGTAGGGAGAGCTGATGGAGAAGGGATAGTGTATTAGATAATATAATATAAAGGAAATTTGTTTGTTATAATTGTGCAGGGATTGCATGCCATTGATTAGTTGATTGTAAATGTGGAGCTTGACAACTGTAACCTGATTTGTACTCTCTGAGTTTATTACTTGATTTCCACTCACACATCCTTTACTGCTTTCCCTGTTCTCATATAATAAATATAAAAGCTTGTTAATTCACACTGAGTCACCTTCCTTGTGTGTTGCTTAACTGGCCCAAGTTTACTTACGTAAAACAACTCTGGGCTCTGTTGTGTATTCCATCTGGCAGTGCTCGGCTTACTAGCTGGATGCAATAGCATAGTTCAGTGAAAGATATAATATTGCCCTCTATGCCTGCTACCAATAATAATTTCCTTTGTACTTCCCATTAGTAATAGTTAGAGATAAGCAAATAAATTAGAGTGAAATTGAATTCTATTTGAATTTTACAAAAATCCACTTTTGCCTAAATGTGGATTGTTTTGCTTGAGGAATCAGCAAAATGCATTGTTCTGAACCATAAAGGTCCATCAAAAAGTAAAAAAAATATGTGCTGCCCCCAGGACCAGATTAAGGTTGGTGGGGGCCGAGGGGCAGAAAATCTGGTGGGGGCCTCATAACGTTAACATTTTTAGCCATAACAGTAGAGCGCGAACTGTAGCATTTAGATATAAATCCAATGAACATTTATCTTATCCTGTTCTGCCACATTCAGATTTACAGTACTACAATACAGACACAGTCCAGGATCACTCGCAGCCATCACATATACACAGAAAGTAGAGTTACTCACATATTTTTTATTGATCCCAATGTTAGGGAGCCAGGGCCGGCTCCAGGTTTTTGTGGCCCCTGGGTGAAAGAGTCTCAGTGGGCCCCATCCACACACAGACACGCACATACACATACAGGCATATGTACATATACATATTTGAAGACAAATTCAGAAAAATACATATAAACAGACAAATATATGCACAGTCATATACACTGACATACATGCAGACACAGACGCATTAGGGCTCGTGCGCACGTTGCATAATTCCATGCATTTACGCTGCGTATAGCACTGCAGTGTAAATGTATGCGTCCTGCGTCCCCTGCATAATCTATGAAGATTGTGCATGATACGTGCGCACGTTGCTTTTATGAACGCAGCGATTTGAGTGCTAAAATGTTGACCCAAATCTGTGAGTTCATAAAATAAGAATGTCAATTATTCCATGCGCTATGGATGCAGCTCCCGCTCTGTCTATGGTGGGGGAAGCAGCCATAGCGCATGAAATCGGCTTTTTTTGTACAGAAAAATTGCATCCATTATGCAGTGTTTCTGCAGCGATTTGACGCGCACATCTGCTGTCAAATCACTGCAGAATATTCAGCAGTTACGTGCACATGAGCCCTTACAGGTATTAATATGGGGAAGTCGCCAGCAGCCTCACTCACCTCTCCCGCTTGTTTCCGTCCAGCTCCTTCAGGACATGTAGCTGTGTTTCACGATGGCTGTCACTAACAGACATGACTGCACATTGACAGCACTGCTGTATATACATCACAAGAGGGGCTGGGGGCTACAATATATACATTACAGGAGGGGCAGGGGGCATAGACGTTACTGGAGTGGCAAACAGCTCTGGTGGTGTACTCATTACTGGGATGGGTGACATAGCGCTCTGGGGGACCCATATAGTTCTGGGGGGGGCGCACAGACTGCTCTAATTCATATATACACACACACACAGTACTGCTTCTTACACACACAGCTCTGACACACACACACAAATACAATGCACCCCCCATTACTCCATACACAAACACACAATACAATGCACCCCCCATCACTCCCTACACATACACACACACACACAATGCACCCCCATCACCCCCTACACACACACACACACACAATGCACCCCCCCATCACTCCCTACACACATACACACACACACACACATAATGCACCCCCATCACCCCTACACACATACAATGCACCCACCCATAACCCCCTACACACACACACACAATGCACCCCCCATCACCCCCTACACACACACAATGCACCCACCCATAACCCCCTACACACACACACACACACAATGCACCCCCCATCAGCCCTACACACACACAAATACAATGCACCCCCCATTACTCCCTACACACAAACACACAATGCACCCCCCATCACCCCCTACACACACACACACACACACACAATGCACCCCCATCACCCCCTACACACACACAATGCACCCCCCATCACACCCTACACACACACACACACACACACATATACACACACACACACAATGCACCCCCCCATCACCCCTACACACAGACACACACACACACAAATACAATGCACCCCCCATTACTCCCTACACACACACACACATACAATGCACCCACCCATCACCCACACACACACACACACACACACAATACAATGCACCCCCCATCACACCCTACACACACACACACACACACACACATATACACACACACACACAATGCACCCCCCCATCACCCCTACACACAGACACACACACACACAAATACAATGCACCCCCCATTACTCCCTACACACACACACACATACAATGCACCCACCCATCACCCACACACACACACACACACACACACAATACAATGCACCCCCCATCACCCCCTACACACACACACACACAAAATGCACCCCCCATCACCCCCTACACACACACACACACAAATACAATGCACCCCACATTCTTCCCTATACAAACACACAATACAATGCACCCCCCATCAACCCCTACACACACACAAATACAATGTACCCCCATTACTCCCTACACACACACACACATACAATGCACCCACCCATCACCCACACCCACACACACACACACACTGCACCCCCCATCACCCCCTACACACACACACACACACACACAATACAATGCACCCCCCATCACCGCCTACACACACACACACACACACACACACAAACACACAAATACTATGCACCCCCCATTCCTCCCTACACAAACACACAATACAATGCACCCCCCATCAACCCCTACACACACACACACACACAAATACAATGCACCCCCCATTACTCCCAACACACACAATGCGCCCCCCCATCACTGCCCCCCCACACACAAACACACAAAATGCACCCCCCCATTATCACCTCCCCACACTCAATACAATGCACCCTTCATTACACCTTCCACCACACACAATACAATGCAACCCTCATCACCCCCTACACACACAAATTACACTGTCCCATCAATACACACTCCTGCCTCCCCCCTCCTTCGGAATACAGAACTCCCCCTCTGCCTGTCACAAAGCTGTGTTCCTTCACAAATGTTCCCCGTTATGTGTCCTCAGTAGAGATGAGCGAACCGGCCGTGGTTCGGCTTGAGTTCGGTTCGCCGAACGGAGGTCTCGTTCGAGTTCGGTTCGGCGAACCGGTTCGGCGAACCACTCGAACTGCATAGGAAACAATAGGAGGCAATCACAAACACATAAAAACACATTATAAATGTACACATACAGTTAATAAACATTGCCATAACACTTACCGGTCCCCGCGATCCCTCCTGCACTCTGTCTCCTGCCGCTATTCCATCCGATGATCGCTGAATCCTCCCGGTAACCAGCACTGCCAGCAGTGATGCAGGACCTATCGTGACGTGAAAAATAGCCATGTGACCAGTCACGTGCCTGTTATCTCATTGGCTACAGACTGGTCACATGACTATGACGCGTCATGTAGGACCTGTCATTGCATCTCTCTGTTACACGGTGCACGTTTGTGTATCGCCGTGTACCGGCAACATGCTCTAGCTCTACTCCCCGCTCTGCTTCCCCGTTCCCTTAAGGTACCGTCACACTAAGCGACGCTCCAGCGATCCCACCAGCAACCTGACCTGGCAGGGATCGCTGGAGCGTAGCTACACGGGTTGCTGGTGACCTGTCACACAGGCAGATCTCACCAGCAACCAGTGACCACAGCCCCTAGTCAGCAGCACACGTGGAAGCGATGCTGCGCTTGGTAACTAAGGTAAATATCGGGTAACCAACCCGATATTTACCTTGGTTTCCAGCGCACACCGCTTAGCGCTGGCTCCCTGCACTCCTAGCCAGAGCACACATCCGGTTAATTTAACCCGATGTGTAGTCTGGCTATGTGTGCAGGGGGCTGGCACTGGCAGCGTGAGAGCGGCGGACGCTGGTAACTATGGTAAACATCGGGTAACCAAGGAAAGGGCTTCTGGGTTACCCGATGTTTACCGTAGTTACCAGCGTCCGCAGAAGCCGGCTCCTGACCGGCTGACACAGCCGGTCAATCACGGAGATCACCGTTGCCATAGCAACGCGCTTGGTAGCGGTGACGGGGACGTCCCTCTACCAGCACGCAGCGGCACCGAAATCACGTGATCGGAGCAGCGTTGCTATGGCAACCCATGCCACTGCTTACAGCCGGGAGCCTGTGGTCACTCTCACAGAGTGATTTCTGCACGAAGCACAGCGTCTTCCCCCATGCAGCTGTGCTGTCTGATGGAGGAGACAGAGCTGCATGTGTTGAAGGGGAAAGAAGACAGGAGCAGGATCGTGGAGGGCTGACAAGGGGTAATAAAGATGGAGTCTCTAATGTGTCTGTGTATTTATTTCTATTAAAGTATTTTTTCTCTGTGTGGTGTTTTTTTTTAACCCTTTATTGGAGATTCTTAATGGCCGGGTCAAACATGCCTGACATTAAGAATCTCTGGCTTAATACTGGCTAGTAAAACAAAGCCGGTATTAACTCATGATTACCCAACAAGCCACCTGGCTCCAGGGCTGTTGGAAGAGTTGGATACAGCTCCAGTGATGGCGCTTCTATGAGAGCGCCATTTTCTGGGGCGGCTGCGGACTGCAATTTGCAGCAGAGGGGCCCAGAAACCTCGGGCTAACCTGTGCTGTGGATTCCAATCCCCAGCTGCCTAGTTGTACCCGGCTGGACACAAAAGTTGGGCGAAGCCTACGTCGTTTTTTTTTTTTTAATTATTTCATAAAATTCATGAATTAATTAAAAAAAAGGGCTTCCCTATATTTTTAGTTCCCAGCCGGGTACAAATAGGCAGCTGGGGGTTACGGGCAGCCCGTACCTGCCTGCTGTACCTGGCTAGCATACAAAAATATGGCGAAGCGCACGTCATTTTTTTTGTAGTTTTTTGGCAAAAAAATAAAAAATGCTTCCCTGGATTTTCCATTGCCAGTGAAGGTAACACCAAGCAGTGGGGGTTAGCAGCCAGTAGCTGCTTGGATTACCCTTAGCTAGCAATACAAAAAATGCAGCGGGAGCCCATATATATTTTTTTTTAATTATTTATTTAAATAACTAAAAACAAAATGGGCTTCCCTGTATTTTGATTGCCTGACATGACAGTGCTGTAAAAATAAATCTTTAAAAAAAATGACGTAGCGCTCCGCGGTATTTTTGATTCTCAGTGCAGATAAAGCAGACAGCTATGTGTTGCCACCCCCATCTGCCTGGCGTTACCTTGGCTGGCAATCAAAATACAGGGAAGCCCAATAATTTTTTTTATTTAAAAAATAGTTAAAAAAAAATGATGTTGGGTCCCCCCATTTTTGATAACCAGCTAGGGTAAAGCAGACGGCTGTAGCCTGAAAACCACAGCTGGCAGCTTTACCGTGGTTGGGGATCCAATGTGGAGGTCACCCCAGGCTCTTTTTTTATAATTATTTTATAAATAATAATAATTACAAAAAAAAAGTATGGTCCCCCCCCAAATTGGATCACCAGCCAAGGTAAAGCGGACAGCTGTGGTCTGGTATTCTCACGGTGGGAAGGTCCATAGTTATTGGGCCTTCACAGCCTAAAAATAGCAGGCCACAGGCACCCCAGACGTGGCGCATCCACTAGATGCGCCAATCCTGGCGCTTCACCACAGCTCATCCCGTGCCCTGGTGCAGTGGCAAACGGGGTAATAAATGGGGTTGATACTAGTTGTAAAGTCACCTGACGTCAAGCCCAGCAGTTTGTGATGTCATGGTGTCTATCAGATACCCGACATCACAAACTGTCAGTACTAACAAAAAAAAATCGACAAAAAAAATGTATTTGAAAGAAAACTCCCCAAAACATTCCCTCTTTCACAAATTTATTGTAAGGAAAAAACAGGAACGTATCCCCCATTTTCTGAGTGCAGACCCTCCATTTGAGGAGTGTGGGTGCAATGAATCTGCACCCACTCTCCCCGGGTCCACAGCAGCAGAGTCCATGTCGTAACGGTTGCTACCAAAGCTGCAATGCCCTGCTCATGAGGTAAGGGCATGCCTAATCAGGAGAACTATTCTACATTTCCAAATATTGGTATTTGCTGATATTATTGCTATTCCACCTACTATATATTGGGGATAGGATCTTGGAGATGGAATACCCCTTTAAGTCCAGTTATCCAGCTGAATGAATACTAAACAACCGAACTCGCTATTTAGATGTGTTTTCTTGTGGCGTATAACGGATTCTCATGTTTGGTAGTCGTTCAGCGGGGCAACTATAAAATCAAATGCCTCCATTTGGAAATGTAGTATATAGCTCTCCTGATCAACTATGTTCCTTACCTCATGAGCAGGGCATTGCAGTAATAATAATAATTTATTCAGCGCTATTAATTCCATAGCACTTTGCATACATTGGGAACACTGTCCCCATTGGGGCTCACAATCTAAATTCCCTATCTGTATGTCTTCGGAGTGTGGGAGGAAACCCACGCAAACACAGGGAGAACATACAAACTCCTTGCAGATGGTGTCCTTGGTGGGAATTGAACCCAGGACTTCAGCGCTGCAAGACTGCAGTGCTAACCACTGAGCCACCGTGCCGCCCATTTAGCTTACAGATGCATAACCACCACTCACTGTGTCTGAACACAGGAACTTGAGCTGATAGCCGCTCTGTGCATGCGGCAGCGTCTATTGTGAAGGAGAGGGCCACGGAGGATCAACGCTGCACAGGTACCGTGGGACACCGAGGAACACCCGTGGTGTTATAGGGGGTGACCTGGCAGGGCCTGGGGAGGAGTTTTCTGTTGCATGTGTCATGGCACATGCGACAGAAATCAAAGGAGTAGGGTGAATGCGGCCGGCGCGCTGCTGTGCGCGCGGCCATCTTGGATTTCTGGGAGGGCATAAGGGGGGGCACTTTGGCAACACCGGGGGACCGGGTAGGAGATTTATCATGTTTGTTCATGCCAGATGGGAGATAAATAATTTTTTACCGGCGCTGTCATTTACTGTAACGTGATCATCAGTGTACGGTGTATACTTGTGATCACGTGAGCGGGGACCGGAAAAACCGTCCTGAATCAGGATCTCCAGGGTCTCAGCTACGCCTGAAACCCCGGAGATTTTCTGACACTGGGGGGCGTTATTCACTTATTTCTGCCTGCTGTTTATAAACGGCAGATCAGAATAAGGCTACATTAACACGACCGATCCATTTTTGCGGTCTGCAAAAAACAGTCCGTTTTTTTTCACGGGTGCATCTGTGTGGCATCCGTTTCCGTTCCGTAGATGGTCCGTATGTCATCTGTTTGTCATCCGTGTGCCTTCAACCAATTTATTAGAAAGAAAAACAAATCCAGGTCTGGTGTAATCCAAGGGGTTCCCATGACGATCCACACTGTCCCAGTCAATGAAGAACAGGATGTTCCCCATTGGCTGGGAGAGCAGTGCAGTGACCTGAGCTAACATCAATGGGTCAGCCTAGGTCACTGCAGGGGATGACAAGTGCTGCTGTCAGCGAGGTACATTACCTGCGCTGATCTCCTGCACTGCTGACAGCACCTGTCACTGAGTTCAATGACCTTCACAGCCAAGTATCGCGAGAGGCCCGTGACGTCACCACTAGTCAGTCTCGGGTCGGAAGCGAGAGAAGGTGATGTGACAAGCGGCGGCCATGGAGGACAGTGACAGCGCTGAGGTCAAGACTTCATCACCGCAGGTAAGCCGAGCGGGATCATGTGTGCAGAGTGCCAGGTGGGCGGAG
This sequence comes from Anomaloglossus baeobatrachus, assembly GCF_048569485.1. NCBI lineage: Eukaryota > Metazoa > Chordata > Amphibia > Anura > Aromobatidae > Anomaloglossus > Anomaloglossus baeobatrachus. Next base: position 546,391,214 of record NC_134356.1, read on the forward strand.
CCTAGTGGGGTAATGTGTGCAGAGTGCCAGGTGGGCGGAGCCTAGCAGCACCATGTGTGCAGAGTGCCAGGTGGGTGGAGCCTAGCGGGGTAATGTGTGCAGAGTGCCAGGTGGGTGGAGCCTAGCGGGACCATGTGTGCAGAGTGGCAGGTGGGCGGAGCCTAGCGGGGTAATGTGTGCAGAGTGCCAGGTGGGCGGAGCCTAGTGGGGTAATGTGTGTAGAGTGCCAGGTGGGCGGAGCCCAGCAGCGCCATGTGTGCAGAGTGCCAGGTGGGCAGAGCCTAGCGTGGTAATGTGTGCAGAGTGCCAGGTGGGCAGAGCCTAGCGGGGTAATGTGTGCAGAGTGTCAGGTGGGCGGAGCCTAGCAGTGCCATGTGTGCAGAGTGCCAGGTGGGCGGAGCCTAGCGTGACCATGTGTGCAGAGTGCCAGGTGGGCGGAGCCTAGCGGGGCAATGTGTGCAGAGTGTCAGGTGGGCGGAGCCTAGCAGGACCATGTGTGCAGAGTGTCAGGTGGGTGGAGCCTAGCGGGACGATGTGTGCAGAGTGCCAGGTGGGCGGAGCCTAGCAGCGCCATGTGTGCAGAGTGCCAGGTGGGCGGAGCCTAGCAGGGTAATGTGTGCAGAGTTCCAGGTGGGTGGAGCCTAGCGGGACCATGTGTGCAAAGTGTCAGGTGGGTGGAGCCTAGCAGGACCATGTGTGCAGAGTGCCAGGTGGGCGGAGCCATGTGTGCTGGCGGCGGAGTGCGAAGTGGGTGGAGCCTAGCGGGGTCATGTGGCGCTGAGGATGTCAGTGTCGTGGACTGCATGGCTGGGGACAGGTGAGTGTGAGTGTGTGTGTGTGTATGTATGTGTACATGCCGCGTGCAGGAGGGGGTGGAGCGAGCTGAGCGGGGAAGTGTCGGCTTCCTGCACACGTAACTAGGATAAATATCGGGTTACTAACCAAAGTGCTTTGCTTGGATACCCGATGTTTATCTTGGTTACCAGCTTCTGGCAGGCTGCCAGCGATGGCTCCCTGCACACTGTAGCTGTAAAAAGCCCTGATTTTTGCTGCTAGAACCGTTCTCGAACGTAACTAGAACTATCAAACTTTAGCAAAAAGCTCGAGTTCTAGTTCGATCTAGAACACCCCCCAAAATCAATTGAACCGCGAACTGGAGAACCGCGAACCGCGCTCAACTCTAGTCCTCAGCCCTTCCCCACTCTTCCATGACATCAGCAAGATGCTGATCCCATCATGTTGCTGCACGTCGGGGGCTGTTCAAATGTATTCGTCTAAAAGACGCAAAAATATATTTGAATAGGAAGAAGGAAGCTGCAATTAACGGCACAGGCACCGGCACCGCCGCGCTCCTCTGCAGTGTGTACATGCCAGGCACACAGCAGCACACAGCAGAGCCGGCACAGCACAGCGTGCTGCCTTCTGCTGCAGCTAGTGTGTCGGACATGCATGCACACACTGCGAAGGAGCATGGCAGTGACTGCAGATACAGCGGCCCACTACACCGTGCCGCTCGCTGGGGACGCCCATGATGGCCGCAGCACATAGCAGGGAGCTCATTGGCACACCTCTGACCCCGGAAGTGCAAGCGCTGGTACTTCCGGGGTCAATCAGCATCCTGTGCCCGCAGTTTGTTTTTGCATCTTAAAGATGCAGCTACAAATAAATGGCAGTGCGCCCCCCCCGAAAACACAGATGATTTATTAGACTGTCTTTATGGAGGGGGAGAGGGTGTGATGAAAAAAAAAATGCTGACAGGTGCCTAGTGGCAAGTATAGCCCTGGTGGGGGGGCCCCCTTAGAAGCTCTTTTGGTGGGGACCCCTGGGCTAGAGCCCCGCCTATAATCCGGCCCTGGCTGCCCCCGTGCCAGCAGCCGAGCTGCTTGGATCCAGGTTCTCAGTGGCTTGAGGGTCTCCGGACCGAGGGGTTGTGCGGCCACTCAAATGAAGCGGGGGTATTTACAAGGGGAGTTATAGAGTTTGTGATGCCACCTGTGGTATGTGGTAATTAAGATTACCACCGCTGCAGTTGGGAGTGCCCGGGGATGATGGAACGGGGCAGCCAGATGTTGTGTCTCTCCACGGGTAGGGGGGGAATACCCCGGGGCTCGGTGATGATGAGTGAGTGCCGTTGGATGCAAGGGGGTCACTGTTGTACTTACTCAGTCCATTAAGCTGACATTGACAACTGGTCAAACAAGTCTCTAGACGCCGCTGCCGCTGAGGGGAGCTTAGTTCGGGTCCTGTCCCCAATGGTGCTGCCTGGTGATCCGTGACCTGCCTCCTGGCACTAAGTTTACTTCTTTGGTGGTCCTGGTAGTGTGAAACTTGCCAGGTCCCGCTCCCCACTATGGCTAAGTGTGGGAGCTTGCTCTCAGGGCTCACGCTTGGGATTTTCTGGACCATTTTGAATTGGAAAGTCCTATCCCCCTCGTTGCACTAATGCCCCGATTATGGAGTGGGTGGGAACTGCTCTTGAAGACTCCATTCTCCTCGGGTAAATTATCGGGTTGCCTGAAGCTACTCCCCGACCTAGGGTCCACGTACCCCGTCATGGCTTGGTCCCAGCCCGGTGATGGTGCAAGGCCGCCGGCTGTCCTCCTCGACAGATCCGTGCCCCTTGCCATGATCCCCTGCGACCGGGGCTCCAGCTCCTCTAGGCCCAACCACTGTCTGTCACCTATATTGCTTCCCAGGAGCCCTGCTCCTTACCTCCTCTCACTTGCACTTCTCAGACCCAACTCTCTTCTCTTGAAACTCCTGGCCTCCCCTCTCTAAGCCCCCAGGGGGGGCGACTCTATTCCACTCAAGCCATCCACTAGTGTGTTTGGTGGGTGTGGTGCAGAGTGTATCTAGGATATGAATAGCTGATGTAGGAAACACCACGTAGTTAGGGACCCTAAACCAAGCAGGAGGTGGATACTTCACAGGAGGGCAGATTGTGCAATACCCTGTGACGACCCAATAATCCAGGGGCGTCACAAATAGAACTGAGTTATACTCATCTAGCCACTCACCTCTCCCCCCATTCTGCTCCTCAAGTCCTTGTTGCATCTTCTGATCCCCACTGCAAGTGATAAAATCTCCAAGTGTGCAAGATCATGACGTACATTATGATTTCATGACGTTGCGACTTTGCACTCACTTTGCAGAATCCTCCAGTGCATGGGGATTTCAGTGTGTGTAATAAATTCTGTAATGGGAGGTTGATCCAGACAACTGGTTTGATTGACATACTAGGAGTCCGAAAGTACAACATTTCTCTTGCTCTGGATGAACATATTAGGCTGTAGGTTAAATTTAGTGAATTTATATCCACTTTCAATCTGACAAAAAATAAGGAAAAATCCACGTGAACAGGCAAACTTTAATTCTGCCTGATCCGCTCATCTCTAGTGATAATGCTTCCTATTCTTCTCACAAGCAATAATGCCTCCTGGGTGCCTCCTCTAACCTGTAACAATGCACCTTCTTTTCTTCCAATCTGTAATAATGCCCCTTTTATACCTCCAATACCTCTGTGCCTCCCAATACCTCATACTCCTCCAGTAACGTGAAGAGGAAGGTGGGTGGGGGTTACAGTAGGTTACGTGAGATTGGTCTTATGTAACACACAATCAAATGTTACAGAATTTAATGGAACATTTTTCTCTGCGTTGCTGACCGTTCCAATGATGGTCCACAATATGAAGATATAAAGAGTTATTTTATTGTCTCTGCATTTTAAAGTCCTACTGACTTCTTCCTCAGAACAAACCATAAATGTACATTTGGATTGTCCTGAAGAAGTCAGTAGGACTTTAAAATATGTAGACTATAAAAAAAAATGTATCTTCATCTTGCAGACCCTCATTGGAACTGTCAGCAGCGTAGAGAAACCCGCACTTCTCCTTTCCGTTAAGCTTTAACTGTTTGCGGGTATATATGTAATAACAGCGGTTATGTCTCACACAACCCCTCCAGGTTAGCAACTCCAACTTTATTCACAAATTAATTTGTGGGATAAGACTCTATTGTGCCTTATGTTTCTTCCTGGCACATCTCCTATGCTACAGACTTGTTTCACTGCAAGCCACCCTGTACATAATCAGGATCTCAGTTCATGGCTGAGAACATCCCAACATGGTGCCCGTAAAATAAAAGTGTCATTATAACGCTCTTGAAAAAAGATTAAACAACAAAAGAGAACAAAAAGAGTAAGGCCTAAAATATTTGATTAATTAAAATGCCCCCCAAAAATGAAAATAAAATAAAATATGGTGATACAGGTATAAGGACCAGATGGAGAGATGTGAATGAATACAGCATTTAATAAATTACAGTACATAAAAATTGGACTTTTGTATAGATCATAATTTTGGAAAGTGTATAAAAAAGTTAATCAATTATTAGTAGAAGAATTTACTGTAAGTAAAAATTATATAAATATAAGATGACAAACAAATGGATCTAAACTGTGCAAAAACGAAAAGTGTCAGTGCACAAAAAAATTAATAATGGACAATCAATACAAAAAATGTATAAAAAACAGTGAAATATTGCACATCAAAAGCTCAGAAAAAATAAAAAAATCATATAAGATAAAGTTCAAAAGGATGAGAGTACAAGGAGAAATAGTGTCTAGCTATGTAAGATGTAGTGTAGCACAGAAGCTGATCAATATGGTCATGACTTGTATCAGAATAAATAGGCAGAGTCCCATCTGCTGAGCACACATAGAAGAAAGACAAAAAGTGTTTGCCATACAATTACGTATAAAGAGATGTTTGCCATGTACACTTACATATGAAAGAATACAGGAGTGCTCCGCCCGATCTTGCCACCCCAACGCATGTTTTGGGACCCACCTCCTTAGGAGGCGTGAATAAAGATATCTGCTCTTGAATGAAGGAAGTCACTAATAGCAGAATTTAAACATAAGCAAATATATTCAAGTGTAATTGAATTCTCAAAAATTAGAAAAATGCAGACTATTTTTTATTATTTGCAAAGGTACAGCAAAATGATAGCCTACTAACCTATATTGGCCAGCACTTCGGACTAATTTATAACATAAGTTTTGGTATTTCTTAGAAATTACTTGCATGTTTTTGCATTTTATACTGCCCCTTCTTCCTAATTTGCTCAAAGTTCATTTCTCCCTTCGGCCTAAATAAAATATTTATATATTATCGTCATGAATCCACCCCATCAAATTTTTTCTTTTGCCAGAATAATAACTTTGTAATTCTACTTACTGTAATTCTATTGCTCAATTCCCCAGTTTTGCACATTACCTCTGTCATTTCCAATCTTTGTTTTTCTTTTATTACGACTGTTACTTATTATCAGTCTCTGATCAAAGTGGGTATATATTCTGATGTTTTTGAATGTCATTTCAAATTCTGTGCCACTGATTGTATTTATCAAATTAAGTACAAATCTAAAAAACAAATTTAGCTTTCTTTAAGGCCCCCTTCACACATCCGTGTAAAAAATGCAATTGTTTTGGACATCCATATGGGCATCTGTGTGTCCATTTGTGTCATCTGTGTGTCATGCATGTGAAATCAATGTGCCGTTCGTGTGACATTTGTGTGATCGTTACTGGAAAAAAAATGCATGATTCTGAAATTAATGTTTTTTTTATGTATAAAAGATGGGCAAAGCCAGACAAATTACAGATAGATAAATGCTAAATAGATAGAATAGATACTGAAGATATATGAATAGAAAGAATGATAGAGTGAGAATAGATAGAGGGAGAAATAGCTAGATAGCTTGTATAGCTATTTAGTAGGGCTGAACAGACCCAGACTGTTATAGTCCAGATCTGCACGGTTTCAGAGATGTTCAGGTCCTGAACCTGGGCCCGAGATTTCCAGTGTACAATCCGGATTCGTCATTGGGGAAATTAAAGGAAAAATAAAGAAAAAAAGAATTAAGCAATCGTTTCATACTTACAGAGACTCGGTGTCATTGTGGCAAACTACTTCCGGGTCGCGCATTCACTTCCTGTACTACGCCTTAGGCTCATCGCATACACACAGCCTTCTGTGCTTTTCCCGCTCACCGGCAGTCCTGTTGTCTGTGATTGGTTGCAGTCAGATGTGCCACCAGCCTGTGACAGAGTCTGCCTGCAGTCATCACTCATTGCGGCTCAGTCATTGTCTGCACTCAAAGCCGGCGGTCTTGTTCTATGACAGCTCGCTGTGAGAAGAAGCAGAGCTGGAAATGGTGTGGGACCTCATGTGGATTACGCCGGACCTGGAGGGGTGTGTTGGGTGTTAATAAAGGGGTTAAAGAGGGTGTGTTTTTGTATTTTTTTCCAAATAAAGGATTTTTCCTCTGTTTATACTTATTTACTTTCATTTACAGGTAAGTGATGCAGGTATCTCATAGACGCCTGTGCCATCACAAACCTAGAGTTTAGTAGCAGCTGTGCGCTGTTATTAAACCCTGCTATTACCCCAATTGCCACCACACCAGGGCAATGGGAAGAGCCGGTAAAGCACCAGGATTGTCACATCTAATGGATGCAGCATTACCGGGCGGCTGCGGGTTGAGAATACCAGCCCCCACCCGGCTTTATCTTGATTGGGTATCAAAGTTGGGGAAACCCCATGTCGTTTTTTTTAAAATTATTTATTTAAATAAAATTAATTAAAAAAAAAAGCCGCATGCGGTTTCTCTTAGGCCGGAATCACACTTCACACTTGCGAGGGACTCACGCAAGTCTCGCTTCACATCATTCCGCACAGCCGCACACTCTCCTAACAGCAGCCGGTCGGTCTTTCTATGTATGTGCACACTCATGTGTGGAGAGTGGCAGGTGTGCGAGAGTGTGCGGCTGTTGGGTGATGTCATGCCAGACTTGCACGAGTCTCACATTGCATCACCCAGCATAGCCGCACATTCTTCTGACAGGAGCAGCTCAGCAGCATGTGTTTCTATGTACCTGTACGCTCCTGTAAGGAGAGTGTGCGGCTGCCAGGTGATGTGATGCGAGTCCCTCGCACGTATGACTCTTGGCTTACTTTGATACACTGCACAGATAAAGCCCGACAGCTGGGGGCTGCAGCCATGGGCTTTATCTGTGCTGGTATCAGAATAAGGGGACCATGTGCCAATTGTTTTAGTTATTAATTTATTTTTATACCACCATACTGACCCACAGACACTTTCACTGCTTTCCCCACCCATCGGCCATCCTGGCACCTGTGATTGGTTGCAGTCAGTTCACACGCAGCCACTCAGGGTGGTGGCGCGTCTATCTGCAACCAACTACACGTGCCGATGGGCGGGGAAGGCAGTGAATATTCAATTGTTGGCTCTGGAAGGGAAAGCATGACCTGGAAGGAGTGTGCCACTATGACACAGCCTCAGTTAGTACACCACGCACTACTACCCCCCTATCCCTTCCACCAACATTTTTAATCTCCGGATTATGGTCCCCATAGGGTTTTTTTTTAAATTTAGCAGGGACCTGCTGGTCCCATTTTTTTGCGAGTTCGGCCAGCTCTACTATTTAGCAGAATTAATAATTAACTTAAGGAAATAAATTAATTGGGGTTCCCCCTAATTTTCCTATCCAACACAGGTGCAGCAGCAGCTTAGAGCTGCAACCCTCAGCTGTACCTTGGCTGTTTTTTTTAAAAATCGAGAGGATCCCACACTGATTTTTAATAACTATTTGAACAATATACGAATACGGCGTGGGGTCCCTTCCTATTGTAAAAAAAAAAAAAGAAAAACAACAGCCAAGGAACCGCAGACAACTGTTATTATTAGGGGTTATTAATTGGGGTTCCCCCTAATTTTCCTATCCAACACAGGTGCAGCAGCAGCTTAGAGCTGCAACCCTCAGCTGTACCTTGGCTGTTTTTTTTAAAAATGGAGAGGATCCCACACTGATTTTTAATAACTATTTGAACAATATATGAATACGGCGTGGGGTCCCTTCCTATTGTAAAAAAAAAAAAGAAAAACAACAGCCAAGGAACCGCAGACAACTGTTATTATTAGGGGAGGAAGGGCCATAGTTATTTGGCCCTTCCCAGCTTAAAAATAACATCCCTAGAAGTGGCGCATCTTTTTTTGCCGAATCTGGTGCCATACTCGGCTCTTCCTGTTGCCCTTGTGCAGTGGCAAACAAGGTAATATATGGGGTTGACAGGATATATGGGATTAAGGAACATATTTTATGAGTCCAATGTGTGTCTGTATTGCTTTTTGTTTTCTTATATTTTAAATGGATCAATAAAATTTGTTGTGGATGCTGGTTCACCCCCTTCTTTTCTGCCCCCCCCCCCTTTCTTCCTTCCGAACTACATCCGTCATGTACTACCTCTCTGCAGGATATTAATATTAGCTCAAGGAATTACAGTATGCTGAATATATTTTTCTGTTGGGTTTTGTTTTTTTTCCTCATTCTTGGCCCTATTCTGTAACTACGTCCTCAAACCTGCGCCTCTTTCTGGTATAATTTCCCCCATTCCAGGCCTCTTCCTGGTATAACGTCCCCAGTCCTTGGCCCCTTTGAGTAATTATTTCTTCCGTTCTTTTCCAGTACATTTTAAAAGAAACAAACATTTCTTCTGACCTTTCCCTTGGAGGCATCTTCTTCTATATCCTATTTAGAAGCTTGCAGCTAGCTTTGGCATATCTTCCATGAGCAGTGCCTGACATCACTGCCATGCAGTGAATGTGATGGACAGGCTGACATCTGCTGCTGGCCTCTGAATAGCCAGTGGCGTGTATTGTGGTGCAGTGAGCTGGAGGATTTCTGCACCACAATACAGTTCAGCTGAATGTGTGTCCGAGGATGCACATCCAGGTGAAATAGATGCTCGCATCAGTGGGTCCCTATCACGCACAGGCCTGTTCGCAGGCACATTCACTGATCGTTATGCTGCTGTCAATGTCACATAAATGAAACTTGTCTCCTTCGCCTATGGAAAAGAATTAGGTTCCAATTCATTAAAGCCTTTTAGCATGAACACTTTGAAAAGTTGCAAAATGTTTATGCAACGCACAATTATGAAATAATTAGATGTATTTGGGTGTTTTCAAGCTAGTGTCAAGTTTTGGGAAACCACCAAAATAGCTGCGTAAAGGCCACTTTACATGCATCGACATGTATAACGAGATGTCGTTGGGGTCACGAAATTTGTGACGCACATCCGGCCTCGTTAGCGACGTTGTTGCTTATGAAACGTACGAATGATCGCTAGCGATCAAAAATACTAACCATATCGTTGATCATTGACACGTCATTCTAATCTCAAATATCGTTGCTGGTGCAGGACGCAGGTTGTTCGTCATTCCTGTGGCAGCACACATCGCTATGTGTGACACCGCAGGAACGAGGAACAACATCGTACCTGCGGCCGCCAGCAATGAGGAAGGAAGGAGGTGGGAGGGATATTCCGGCCGCTCATCTACGCCCCTCCACTTCTATTGGGCGGCTGCTTAGTGACGTCGCTGTGACGCCGAACGAACCTCCCCCTTAGAAAGGAGGCGGTTCGCCGGCCACCGCGACGTCGCTAGGCAAGTAAGTATGTGTGACGGGGACTAACGATATTGTGCGCCACGGGCAGCGATTTGCCCGTGACGCACAACCGACGGGGGCGGGTGCTTTCACCAACGACATCGCTAGCGATATCGCTGTGTGTAAAGTGGCCTTAACTCCATTATAACTTGAATACCATTTCTGCCTAGTTGTATGGAGACGCACGCTACTGTTAAAATCCACTGAAGTCATTAAGTCATGTGTGCTTAATGAGTTCGGCACATCTTATTTCTACACAACCCCCTACGAAATACCAGTCTAAATGAATCGGGGCCTAACTGAAGTAGATGAGAACTAACAGTGCTCTTAATTTTAAAACCTTGAGAATTTCTCATTATTTCTGCTTGCATTTAGTCTTACATGTTTGTTAAAAATTAATTTGTTTTTGGCAAAATATATTTTTGGATTGGTTGTATTGATTATTTCTGTACAATACAGTACAATCTCTATAGTAGAGCTTGCACTGCTTGATGGAAGGGACAGTAATTAATTATAACACATAACATACAGAATGCTATTTTTGGTGCACAGCTGATAAAGAAAAAATAGCATTTTCCTTACTGTATAATGGTTGTACTGTAGTGTAGAGCAGCTGCAGCTTGAAACCTAACCAGGGGATAAGACAATATTAACAGAGTTAAAAATGACCTGGCCATTTGTTGAGCAGACTGATACCTCGGCTTGTCATTCTGAATTGCCAACATTACTTGCGGTGACATTCTAACAAAAGTAGCATGCAGTTGTGATATTGGGTGCATCAAGGATTAATCATTTCATCTATGGTATTATCCATCTATTGTGACAAATCACTTACTTCACAAGATGGGGTTACTCACTTGGCTTGCTTTACTGATGTAGCACACAGGAAAACACTTCATTTGAAAGTCCAGTTGGTTTATTAGACATGCATAAACTGGACTTCAATACAGAAACACAGATGAATTTCAGGTCTGTTATATATACACCCTCACAGTTTAGATACACGTAAGAACACACTCACGGTACTAAAATCAGTATCATTTGGTGTACACCTTCACGTTCAGATACACCTTCTCCTCCTGAAGTATCCTAGTGGAGCTATCTCCTACTCCACTCACTCTCTGACTCCAGTCAGTCCACACATCTCTGCATGAGATTCCACCCTGAGGGCATAGCAGCCCTCACAGATTGACCACGTACCAAACAAACATTCTCCATCTTAACAGGTGAGCCACACCAATGGGCGAGGGTATGTGGATAGCCAGATGTATCCATCTCTCCAGCCATCTGTTTAACCTGGCTCTGATATGCCCTAGCAAGACTCTTGGTACTGCAAGTAACAGAACAGACATCCAGGTTTACATCACTTCTGTGATACATACCGGACACCTTTTTACACTATGTTAACATTAAAACCACTTTGAGAAATCAATGATGTCAATGAATATAATTACTGATTTTGATTATAGAACCTGCCAAGAAGAGTTATATAGAGTATTAGAGGGTATTTGTCAGGAGATTTTTGCTACATAGCCTGACAGCAGTATTAGGTAGAGACTAGTGATGTGCGAGTACTAAAAAGCTCGGGTCCTCGAAGCTCGGGCCGAGCCTCCCAAGATACTCGTGTACTCGGCCCGAGCAACGAGCCCAATGTTATCCTATGGGAGACCCGAGTATTTTTGTGAAATGACCCCCCGGCAGCATGGAGAAACCCTAAAAATGTCACAAAAGTCTCAGAAGAGTGCTCAAATGACATGGCAACAGCATGGGGAAGACCCCTTGAAGCATTTATCACTGAAAAGTCACAGCTGTGAACAATTTTGTCCGCGTTTTCCGCCATTTTTACGGACTCACCAGAAAACCTTCCAAAATGACCCCAAAATGATTTTTCATGGCGGAAATGTTAAGGGCACATACCCAATAGTGAGATAGAGCTGGTGTATGTTACTTTTTGAGATTAATACATGAAAGATTTTACGTGAAAACATTGTGTGGCACTCCGATGTCCCTGAGAAGAGACGTACATGAAGGCCTCTTGAGTCTAATGTGCCCATTTTGAGGAAGTGAGTCTTTGTAGTATTTTCCTTTGCCAGGGCAGTCCAAAATTGTGAGGTTCACCAATGCCCCTGCATACAGACGTGCATGAGGGCCTGTAAACCTGAAGTGCCCATTGTAAGGAAGTGGGTCTATTGTAGTATAGCCCTTAGGCAGGGCAGCCAAAAATTGGGAAGCTCCACATTGTCCCTGGATAGAGACGTGCATGATGGCCTGTAAACCTGAAGTGCCCATTGTAAGGAAGTGGGTCTATTGTAGTATAGCCCTTAGGCAGGGCAGCCAAAAATTGGGAGGCTCCACGTTGTCCCTGGATAGAGACGTGCATGAGGGCCTGTAAACCTGAAGTGCCCATTGGAAGGAAGTGGGTCTATTGTAGTATAGCCCTTAGGCAGGGCAGCCAAAAATTGGGAGGCTCCACGTTGTCCCTGGATAGAGACGTGCATGAGGGCCTCAAAACATTAAGTGTCCATTGTCAGGAAGTGGGTGTATTATAGTATAGCCCTTAGGCAGGGCAGCCAAAAATTGGGAGGCTCCACGTTGTCCCTGGGTAGAGACGTGCATGAGGGCCTCAAAACATTAAGTGTCCATTGTCAGGAAGTGGGTGTATTATAGTATAGCCCTTAGGCAGGGCAGCCAAAAATTGGGAGGCTCCACATTGTCCCTGGATAGAGACGTGCATGATGGCCTGTAAACCTGAAGTGCCCATTGTAAGGAAGTGGGTCTATTGTAGTATAGCCCTTAGGCAGGGCAGCCAAAAATTGGGAGGCTCCACGTTGTCCCTGGATAGAGTCGTGCATGAGGGCCTGTAAACCTGAAGTGCCCATTGGAAGGAAGTGGGTCTATTGTTGTATAGCCCTTAGGCAGGGCAGCCAAAAATTGGGAGGCTCCACGTTGTCCCTGGGTAGAGACGTGCATGAGGGCCTCAAAACATTAAGTGTCCATTGTCAGGAAGTGGGTGTATTATAGTATAGCCCTTAGGCAGGGCAGCCAAAAATTGGGAGGCTCCACGTTGTCCCTGGGTAGAGACGTGCATGAGGGCCTCAAAATATTAAGTGTCCATTGTCAGGAAGTGGGTGTATTATAGTATAGCCCTTAGGCAGGGCAGCCAAAAATTGGGAGGCTCCACGTTGTCCCTGGGTAGAGACGTGCATGAGGGCCTCAAAACATTAAGTGTCCATTGTCAGGAAGTGGGTGTATTATAGTATAGCCCTTAGGCAGGGCAGCCAAAAATTGGGAGGCTCCACGTTGTCCCTGGGTAGAGACGTGCATGAGGGCCTCAAAACATTAAGTGTCCATTGTCAGGAAGTGGGTGTATTATAGTATAGCCCTTAGGCAGGGCAGCCAAAAATTGGGAGGCTCCACGTTGTCCCTGGGTAGAGACGTGCATGAGGGCCTCAAAACATTAAGTGTCCATTGTCAGGAAGTGGGTGTATTATAGTATAGCCCTTAGGCAGGGCAGCCAAAAATTGGGAGGCTCCACGTTGTCCCTGGGTAGAGACGTGCATGAGGGCCTCAAAACATTGTTCCCATTGCAAAGGAGCGGGTCTCCTGTCGTTGTAATGTCCATTCTGCAAAGAATGGGCGAAAAAATTTACCACTGGGGGTATACCTGAAACAAAGGCCTAAGTATTGCAATTTGTAACGGTCATCATCATGGTGGCGCATGAGGAGAAGGAGGAGCAGTCCAGCGATTATCCAAAGTCCAGAAGTGTGTACCCATGGGTGAGTGGAGGTACATGGCAAACTTTAAATTCCGCTCTCATTTGCTGGTGGTGTGGTGAAGTCTGGCCCAATCCAACCCTTGTTCATCTTGATCAGAGTCAGCCTGTCAGCATTTTCAGTTGACAGGCGGGTGCGTTTATCTGTAATGATTCCACCTGCGGCACTAAAAACACGCTCTGACAAAACGCTAGCAGCAGGGCAGGCCAGGACTTCCAAGGCGTAGAGAGCCAATTCATGCCACGTGTCCAGCTTGGATACCCAATAATTGTAAGGCACAGAGGAATGTCGGAGTACAGTTGTTCGATCTGCAAGGTACTCCTTCAGCATCTGGGCAAACTTAGGATTTCTTGTGGCACTACCCCGCACCTCAGGGGCTGTGGTACGTGAGGGGCTGAGAAAACTGTCCTACATCTTAAAGACTGTTCCCCTACCTCTGGCGGATTGGACTTGTGCCTCTCTCGGCTGTACGCCTCGGTTGTCCACTGATTCATGACCTATGCCGCTAGCGTTTTGTGAGGGGAATGCTTTGCCTACTTCCGTGACTATGGCCTTCCGGAACTGCTGCATTTTGGTTGACCTCTCCTCCACGGGAATAAGAGACAAAAAGTTCTCCTTGTAGCGTGGGTCTAACAGTGTTACCAACCAGTAATGATTGTCGGCCAAGATGTTCTTAACGCGAGGGTCACGAGACAGGCAGCTTACCATAAAGTCAGACATGTGCGCCAGACTCTTAACAGCCAGGACTTCAGTAGCCTGACCAACAAGATGACTGAACATGCTGTCCTCCTCCTCCTCCTCCTCCTCCTCCTCCTCCTCATCTACCCTGTCCTCTGGCCAGCCACGCTGAACCGAGGATATGACTGGTGTGCATGTCATATCCTCAATTTGGCCGGAGAGTTGCTCCATGTCTTCATCCTCCTCCTCGTCATAGTCCTCCACTGCACGTTGTGATGAGACGAGGCTGGGCTGTGTGTTATCATCACCCACACCCACTACTGTTTCTTGCTGCAACTCATCGCGCTCCGCCTGCAATGCATCATGTTTGTTTTTCAGCAGAGACTGTTTTAGAAGGCAGAGTAGCGGTATGGTGACGCTAATAATGGCGTCATCACCACTCACCATCTTGGTGGAGTCCTCAAAGTTTTGGAGGATGGTACATAGGTCTGACATCCATCTCCACTCCTCAGGTGTTATGTGTGGAGTTTGACCCATTTCCCGACGGCTTAGGTGATGCAGGTACTCAACAACTGCCCTCTTCTGCTCACATATCCTGACCAACATGTGCAGAGTTGAATTCCAACGCGTGGGGACATCACACACCAGTCTGTGAGCCGGAAGATGCAAACTGCGCTGAAAGCCGGCAAGGCCGGCTGAAGCAGTAGGTGACTTTCGAAAATGTGCAGACAGGCGGCGAACTTTTACCAGCAGATCAGACAGCTCTGGGTATGACTTTAGAAACCGCTGAACCACGAGGTTGAGCACATGGGCCACGCATGGAACATGTGTCAGCTGGCCTCGCCTCAAAGCCGCCACCAGGTTCCGGCCATTGTCACACACGACCTTTCCTGGCTTTAGGTTCAGAGGTGTGAGCCAGTGATCTGCCTGCTGTTTCAGAGCTGTCCACAGCTCTTCTGCATTGTGGGGTTTGTCACCTATGCAGATTAGCTTCAGCACAGCCTGTTGCCGCTTCGCCAAGGCAGTGCTGCAGTGCTTCCAGCTTGTGACTGGTGTGGAGGGTACAGTGGATGAGGATGCGCAGGAGGAGGAGGAGGCTGAAGAGCATGACATTCCGGAGCTGTAGAGTGTGGGTGAAACACTGACTGAGGTAGGGCCTGCAAACCTTGGTGTGGGAAGGACGTGTTCCGTCCCTCGCTCAGACTGGGTCCCAGCTTCCACAATATTAACCCAGTGTGCCGTCAACGAGATGTAGCGGCCTTGCCCACAAGCACTTGTCCACGTGTCTGTGGTTAGGTGGACCTTGGGTGAAACAGCGTTGTTCAGGGCACGTGTGATGTTTTGTGACACGTGGTTATGCAACGCGGGGACGGCACACCGGGAGAAATAGTGGCGGCTGGGGACCAAGTAACGTGGGACAGCTGCCGCCATCAGGTCACGGAATGCTTCTGTCTCCACCAGCCTAAAAGGCAACATTTCCAGCGCAAGCAGTCGCGAAATGTTAGCATTTAGAACTGTGGCATGTGGGGTGTTGGCAGTGTATTTGCGCCTGCGTTCAAAGGTTTGCTGAATGGATAACTGAACGCTGCGCTGGGACAAGGACGTGCTTGATGATGGTGTTCTTTCTGCGTAGGCAACTGCAGGTGCAGGAGTGGAGGAGGCTTGTTTGCAGGCAGCATGGACAGGGGATTGGCTCGCATGCACAACCAGCGAAGACGTAGCAGTGACATCAGCAAGCACTGCTCCTCGACTCTGTTGTACTTCCCACAAAGTCGGGTGCTTGGCTGACATGTGCCTGATCATGCTGGTGGTGGTCAGGCTGCTAGTTTTGGTACCCCTGCTGATGCTGGCATGGCAGGTGTTGCAAATGGCCTTTTTTGAATCATCTGGATCCAACTTAAAAAACTGCCAGACTCGGGAAGACCTAACATTTGTACAGGCACCTTGTGTCGTCGTGTTGTTCCGGGGAACGGTTGCCTGACTTCTGCCTGGGGCCACCACCCTGCTTCTTACTGCCTGTTGTGATGCTACGCCTCCCTCCCCCTGTGCACTGCTGTCCTCGCTCTGCATATCCTCCTGCCAGGTTGGGTCAGTTACTGGATCATCCACCACGTCGTCTTCCTCTTCCGCACCCTGCTCCTCCTCCTGACTTCCTGACAATTGTGTCTCATCATCGTCCACCACTTGTTGAGACACGTTGCCAACTTCGTGAGAACGTGGCTGCTCAAATATTTGGCCATCTGTACAGACGATCTCCTCATGACCCACTTCAATATGAGCTGGCGAGAGGCCAGAATGTGTGAATGGAAACGTGAACAGCTCTTCCGAGTGTCCAAGTGTGGGATCATTAATGTCCGAGGAGGACGTGTACTCAGCCTGGTGGTAGGAAGGAGGATCAGGTTCAGAAATGTGCGGTGCAGTATCACGGCTACTGACACTTGACCGTGTGGAAGACAGAGTGTTTGTGGTGGTGCCAATCTGACTGGAAGCATTATCTGCTATCCAACTAACAACCTGTTGACACTGGTCTTGGTTCAAGAGCGGTGTACTGCTGCGGTCCCCAAGAATTTGGGACAGGACGTGCGAGCGACTAGATGTGGCCCTTTGTTGTGGCGAAATTAGAGCTTGCCCACGACCTCGGCCTCTGCCTGCACCACCATCACGTCCACTTCCTTGTTCCTTGCCAATGCCCTTGCGCATTTTGCAATGCTGTGCACTGCTGACGTGTATATTCACTACTTGTGCGTTATATCAAAGTTTGTGGAAATTGCACACAAGTGCACCTGTACGCTGCCACCAACAGGCACACACGTGCGGTTTTAAAAACCAAGCACGGACGCAATAAGAACCTAACAGGTTTTTTTGGGGAGCGACAATTACAGACAAGTCAGACACTATCTGGACTGTTTTACACTGTGTACACCAGCCCCAGATATGATGAAGGCTGGTATACGGTCACCACTACCCTGCCTGCCTGCCTGCCTGTATACTGGTACAATAGTCCTGACAAGGACTCTTCTGGTCACTAGCCTGTATTCAGACCTGGCTATACCCTGCCTGTATATAGCAACAATAGTCCTGAGAAGGACTCTGCTACTGTACTCCGACCTGGCTATACCCTGCCTGCCTGTATACAACTAGAATAGTCCTGAGAAGGACTTTTGGTCACACTGTTTGCAGCCCTGCAACTGAAAAAGCTATAAAGGGCCGCAAAGCTTTCCCTGAATCAGCGACACTCTCCCTGCACTGACTGTCTGGATAGCTGTGAGCAGAGCACAGCGCGCCGGCCGGTATAAAGGCTCGGTCACGCTGTGCAGGCCGGCCAATCACTGCAATTCCACAACTAACAGGGCTGTGGCATTGCAGTGGTCTGCCAGCCAATCCCTGCATGAGGGCTGGCTCTCAAAAGAGCGCCAACATGCAGAAATGAAGACCACGAGTACAGCACGAGTATCGCGAGATTACTCGGTCCCCGCCGAGCAGCTCGAGTACAGCGATACTCGTGCGAGTACCGAGTAGTTACAAGCATGCTCGCTCATCACTAGTAGAGACACAAACCCTGATTGAACAGATGTCTCACTTAGTATCCCGGGTGCATCAGTTAGGATAGAGTCAATGTTTTCCTTCCTGCAGATCTAGTAGAGCTCAGTTGTTGAAGTGTGTATACCCTTGCCCACAACACAGCTTTCTATGTATAAGAAATATTGACAGAGAGCTGCTAATTAGTGCTGGGGTTGTGTAATAGGGGGAAGAGAGCTATGCACTTCAGGTTGTCAGTAACATTCACTACTGGTCTGAATTTAGTAAGTGTTGAAAAACAAAACTTGAATAGTTTTAGGTAAACCCTGATGTATTTAACAGAAGAACTGTGCAGTGAAAATGTAACTTTGGTGTGGGTTATGTAAAATACTTTTAATTCATCATTGCTGTGTCACTTAAGCTGATGTAAGGGAGCAGTTGGTGGCCACGGAGATGGAGCAGGGATTGGACGTGCATTGTGCGAGTTCCTGAAAAGAAGGAAAGAAAAGAAAGGGAAGGATCTAAGCTAGTGATTCTGGTCCCTTGCATACTGCAGCAAGTTTGTGCTCCTGTGAATAGTGACACCCGGAACAGTCAACCTGTACTCCTGTTTTGTGAAGAGAGCGGAGAGGCCCATCAGCGGGTTAGTAACAGAAGATGTCCATCTTGTGAGGAGTTACGCAGCGTCTGTAGAGGGTAAAGTACCCTCCCTGTGTTATAACCCAGGATAAGGTACCTTGTTTTCTTCCACCTATACTAAAGGCTATTTGACCAGTCCAATGAGCTAGTTAGAGGCAGACAGGTAATTGGACTAATCTGAATGACTTTTCTTTAACGGATGTGTGTCAGCAAAGCCTGAACAGTGTTTACAATGTTGACAACCGTGGATTTAATGGTGCAAAGGTCCAAAATGCCACAGCCCGTGGTGAAGCTCTCAAGGCACCCAACTATCCGGAATGGATCATCTGCAGAGACTGCTCATTGACTAAAAGTACTAATGTAGCACCCAGGGATATGGGGTACTCAGTTCCGGGCAGAGTCTCTATTGGGAATGTCACGGTGGTGGCTGTTACCCGGTTCCGTGCCCTGGGCCCTTTTTGTAATGGTGATATTTACAGGGGAGAATAAAATAATGTTCACTCGTGACACCACTTGTGGTGTATAGGGAGCCGCCGCTGCAGAATGTCTCCACTGGGGCTGATGATGATGGCAGTTAGAATGGTAGACCCTCCGCAAGTAGGGTTTTGCCCAGAGGGTGTATGGTGCAGTGGGCGTCAGAAGAAGGGAGTCCACACAGATGTTCAGTGCAACTGGTTTACTCACTGCTGGTAGATGTTGTCTGGTTGCCCGAGGCTGGCTTGTTTCGCCTCCAGGTCTCCTTCGTCCCAGTGCCAGTCTGGTTCTCTGGTACCTTCTTCCCCTGTACCTGTCTCTGGTAAGTGGGTCCCCGTCGTATAGAACAACTGGGGGTCTCCGTTCTGTGGTTTGTCCACATCGGTCCTCCTGACGGTAGCGTGAACCCTGTAGGATTGGAGTCTCTGGTCCTGTCCTCGGTTCTCCCTTTGCTACTGAGTCTTCAGATTCTTTAGGGTCAGCAAGGTCCTTGATGGTCCCCTTGCTGTGCAGGTGTTAACAGGTCGGCTTGAAGCTCTTTCCTTTCCTAGGGTCCTGTAACCCGTCGGTGCATAGTTCCGGGAGTACTCCACCGTACTCCACCAGCAACCACTAACCCGAGTCAGGATGTCACTTTGCTTACACCTTCACACTCCTACAGTCACTGCAGTTCTCCCTACTGACTTCCTGTGTTCTCTCTGTCTACAGTCTGCCCCTCCCACCTGGTCAACTAGTGGACTGAATTGGCTCCACCTCTAGGCGGCCATCTATTGGTCCCACCCTTGCTGGGTACCATAGTATGGGGTAATGTTGGGGAAAACTAGGATTACCTGGGTTTTTGGTGTTACTGGCACTGGGGTTCTGGGTCCCTAAGGGGGTAGGCCCTGCATCCTTGTGGGGATGCAGAACCTTGTAGCACCCTGATGGTTTCAGGGGCGCTATACTAACAAACAGACTCCTGTGATTTTGAATGAAATACAGTTGTTTTAAATGTAATAGTTGTTATGTGAATTTGATGTGTATTTGCCCTCGCAGCGCAACTGAGATAGGTTACACTGGTATCCTGGGGGGTTAATTGGTTGGGGTAGAATTAAGATTGTGAACCAGCAGAAAGGACACATATCATGGCTTCTCTTTAGGAACGAGCCCTGTTTAGGTCTGGTCACATTTACTGGAGGGAGCGGCATTGTGGGCGCAAGGGAAGACACCCTCTCACTGGGACCAGGGATGTGTGGGCGCTCTGGAAAAGAAAGAGAAAATAAAGACATAGATTTCTTATTGTGTATATGTTGCTGGGATTACGTTTATAGCTTAGTCCATTTCCTGTTAGGTTTATTTATTTAATTTTTTTCCTTCCTATAAAAACAGGGGCGAGTTGGTCTTAATAAATATTATTATTATTGTACCACCGGCTTGGAGGCTCGCCTTTCCTGTCAGTGGCACCACTGTATTGAAACGAATCCGGTGTCACAAATCGGGGTATGGGGGCTCCTCGTGTATCTTTTGGAGCAGTACCTTCCCATACCCGAGTTCGCTCGACTCAGTCTCCTGAGTAGAGTTAAGCGATGTTCGAGGCTTGAGGTTTGCCAATTTCATGTTGGAGTGATTTTGGGGGGTGTTCGAGCTCGAACTCGAGCTTTTTGCTAAAAGCTCGACAGTTCGAGTTATGTTCGAGAACTGTTCGATCAACTAAAACGTGGCTTTTCACAGTAAGGCTATGTGCACACATTGCTATCTGCATGCGTCCTGCATCCCCAGCACAATCACTCTCTCTTTCCTACTCACCGATCACGGGCATCTCGCTGCACGGCTGTCATAAATCTGCGGCGTCTTTTCCTCTTCAGAAAATGGCTGCCACTTCATTATTCAATCAGGTATTCTGTGCTTTCACTGCCCACCGGCGCCCATGATTGGCTGCACTCAGACACGTACCCACGATGAGTGACAGCTGTTTCACTGCAACTAATCACAGCTGCCGGCGGGCGGGTCTATATCGTGCAGTAAAATAAATAAATAAATAATATATAAAAAAAAATGCGGTTCCCCCATATTTGATACCAGCCAGGATAAAGCCGCACGGCTG
Organism: Anomaloglossus baeobatrachus; assembly: GCF_048569485.1. Classification (NCBI taxonomy): domain Eukaryota; kingdom Metazoa; phylum Chordata; class Amphibia; order Anura; family Aromobatidae; genus Anomaloglossus; species Anomaloglossus baeobatrachus. The sequence goes on from NC_134356.1 coordinate 546,411,910, forward strand.
GAGGTTGGTATTGTCAGGATGGGGAGCGCCACGGTACGGGGAGCTGTCCAGCCTAACAATATCACCCAGCAGCCGGCACGGAATTGCCGCATCCATTAGATGCGACAGTCCCGGGACTCCACCCAACTCATCCCAAATTACCCTGGTGCGGTGGCAATCGGGGTAATAATGAGTTTAATCATGCCAGGCGTCTCCCCAAGACACCTTCCATGTTTAAAGTGAAAGTAAAGAAACACACACAGGGAAAAATCCTTTATTTAGAATAAAAGACAAAAAAACACCCTCTTTTACCAGTTTATTAATCCCCAAATACACATCCAGGTCCGACGTAATCCACACGACACTGTCAACACTGCTACATGAAGATGCAGCAGCACCGTAGAACACAAGCGCGCTGTGTGCTCTCCATATAGCAATGAAGTGAATCGCGCTGTCACCAGAGACTTCACTTTGCAATGCAGAAGTCAAGATTGCCAAATCTGCCTATCTATCATCTATCATTAGAGGCAGTAGTTCAGTGGATAGAGCACTCGCCTAAGAAACATAACTTTGTGAGTTCTAATCCTGGTCCTGGTAAAGAATTTAATTTTTTTTTTTTTTTTAATTTTAAATTATAATTATTATATGTTTATAATTATAATTTAATTTAATTATGCACAGAGGGGAGGAGCCGGACATCAGCTGTGAGCCGCGGGACACACCTCTAAAATCGGAGCACTTCACGGAATGAGGCTGCATTGCTCTCTCCTTTCTCTCTCTCTCTCTCTCTGTCTCTCTCTCTTTTTCTCTCTCTCTCTCTTTCTCTCTCTTTCTCTCTCTCTCTTTCCCTCTCTCTTTCTCTCTCTCTTTTTCTCTCTTTCTCTCTCCCTCTGTCTTTCTCTCTCTCTGTTTCTCTCTCTCTTTTTCTCTCTCTCTCTGCCTCTCCCTCTCTTTTCTCTCTCTCTCTTTCTCTTTCTTTCTCCCTCTTTCCCTCTTTCTCTCTCTCTTTCTCTCTCTCTCTCCCTCTGTCTCTCCTCTCTTTCTCTCTCTCTCTCTTTCTCCCTCTCCTCTCTCTCTTTTCTCTCTCTCCCTCCCTCTCTCTTTCCTCTTTCTCTCTTTTTCTCTCTTTTTCTCTCTCTTTCTTTTTCTCAGTCTCTCTTTTTCCCTCTCTCTCTTTTGCTCTCTCTTCTCTCCTCTCTCTCTTCCCTCTCTTCTCTCTCTCCCCTCTCTCTCTTCTCTCTCTTCTTTCCTCTTCTCTCCTTTCTCTTTCTCTCTCTTTTTTCTCTCTCTCTTTCTCTCTCTCTCCCTCCCTCCCTCCCTCTCTCTCTCCTCTCTCTCCTCTCTTTCTCTCTTTTTCTCTATTTTTCTCTCTCTCTTTTTTCAGTCTCTCTTTTTCTCTTTTTCCCTCTCTTTTGCTCTCTCTCCTCTTCTCTCTCTCTTATCTCTCCTCTCTCTCTCTTCTCTCTTTTCTCTCCTCTCTCTTTTCGCTCTCTCTTTCTCTCTCCTATATCTTCTCTCTCTTTTCTCTCTCTTTTCTCTATCTTCTCTCTCTCTTCTTTCTCTCTCTCTTTCTCAGACCTGGCGATGATCAGCTGATGCGGTCACCTGAGGGAATCAGCTGACACTATAAGTCGAGTGGTGAGGCCGGCTTTTTACCGCCCGGCCGGCTAAACTATCAGCTGATGCTGTCGGACAGGAGTCTGCACTGAAGTGTGTAGTTTTTTTTTTTTTGCACTGATGCATCAGCTGATTGTATAAAAGCCGTTTATACAATCAGCTGCTGTGTCATATGATTCAGGCCCTTGAACCTGACACATCATCTGATCGCTGTGGTGTTTATTTTAATCTGTACTAGAAATTCATGGTGGCCATGTCTAATATTGGCGTGACACAATGAGTTTCGGGCTTAGGGCCAGTTGATAATATACAGCTAGCCCTAACCCCATTATTACCCAGCAAGCCATCCGTCACCAGGGCAGGTGGAAGAGTTGGATGCAGCGCCAGAAGATGGCACTTCTATGAAAGCGCCATTTTTTGGGGCGGCTGCGGACTGCAATTGTGACGCCCCGGACTATCCAGGTCATCCCAGGTTGACACAACAACACTACACACCCCCTTCCCAGTTAGGTAACAGCAGTCAAACTAAAAGCGTTGTCACCACCCTCCAGGTTTGATGTCCACACAAGGGGGGGTGGAGCCAGGCAGTTGGCTCCACCCACCAAGGAGTTCACAGGCCTGGAGGCGGGAACCTAGTAGTCAAGTTCGAGAGAGTGGTTTGGACAGTGAAGGAGGGAGGTTGTGTCCAGAAGAAGACCTGTGCTCAGGCCTGCCAAAGACTACTCTGATGGCTGGGTCGGAGCCCAGTCACCATTAGCAAGGAGGCAGATGGTAGTGGCCGCCTGCAGGAGACCGGGAAGACGACCGGTGGAACCGTAAGGGACCGGGACAGGGTAGTGGCCCGCCGGAACCAAACCGGGGAGCCAACTGGATACCGGAGTACCAGGCAGGGTACTCAGACCCTGAATTAGGCTAGAAGCCACCACCATAGTCAAATTAACTGATTGCGGTCTGGACCTCAGGGGTTCATTCCCACCTAAGTCCCGATTGAAGGCAATAGCCCAACCATTCCGGATAAGTGCAACCGCCAAGGGCCAGAGATCCAAAGGGCCAGTGTCTGCGGGCAAACTGGCTCCTATGACAGATACACGCCAGGGAGCAGACTACCGGTGCCTAGGCACAGGAGTCAAGATTCACATACAAAGGTGCAGGAGAAAAGAGTACATTACCAACCTAACCTGGGAAAAGCTGCAGCTGGCTGCGGGCCCCGTTCATCACTTCGTTTGGTTTAGCAGTGACTCCAGTGTCTTGTGTCAGAGTGAGTACACCAGTGCCATCAGGCACCGCAACACTACACCCTGCACCCGGGCCTCCGCCCACCAGACCCCGGGACCAACATCCCCTACCCACGGAGGGGTAAACACCTAGCTGCGCTACTACACCGCTCCCGGGGGCCCCCACACCTACACCGCAGCGGTGGTGTCTACTATCACCACAACCCGTGGGTGGCATCACGAACTATCACTTCAAATCCAAACACCCCCAAATCCCCTCGTGTAGCGCCAACTCCCTTGCAGAGCGACGTGACCCCCGGGTACGTGAGAGGCTCAAGCCACCACCCGCAGTACGAGCACGGATCCGAGCGGCTCGGTGGTTGCAGCCGATCCCGCAGGGCGGTACACAATTCGCAGCAAGGGTGCCCTGAAAGCTTGAGCATCCAGTGCTGCGGATTCTAATCCCCAGCTGCCTAGTTGTACCTGGCTGGACACAAAAATTGGGCGCAGCCAAAGTCATTTTTTTTTTTAAATTATTTCATGAAATTAAAAAAAAGGGCTTCCCTATATTTATGGTTCCCAGCAGGGTACAAATTGGCAGCTGGGGGTTGGGGGCAGCCCGTAGCTGCCTGCTGTACCTGGCTAACATACAAAAACATGGCGAAGCCCACATATTTTTTTTGGGGGGCAAAAAACTCCTGCATACAGTCCTGGATGGAGTATGTTGAGCCTTGTAGTTCTGCAAAATTTGAGTTTTTGTGGGAAGTTCTCAGTATGCAGTGGTTGATGCCAAGTCCCTTTCTAGCTTTCCTCCTGCCTGAGATAAAAGAGAAATGGCGCCCTTCACCGCAGTGGAATGTAATCCTGTATGAATAGATGTCATTTTCATCTTTCCTTCTGGGTTTTATCTGTTAAAATATTTATTGCAAGGTAAAGATCACTTGTGAACATGATTCTCTAGGCCAGTGCGATTACAACTTGCATAAATTTCCAAAAAAAACAAATACATTTTAAGTTTGTTTTGCCATTTTTTGAGACCTGAGCATTTTTTTCTATTGATTGAGCTGCATAAGGGCTTGTTTTTTTTAGCATGGTCAGCTGATATTTTCATTGACATCATATTGGGATATATTTAATGTACTTTTTATTACATTTTTTACAGGGGTGCGATGACAAAAAAAACATAGTTCTGGTTATTTGATTGTTTTTCTATTGTACAGCTTAATGAAATTTTATGTTTTGATAGATTTGATAGACTGAACTGAACTAGTGAGCCATGGGCACCTCTGTTTCATCTGATTCCACATAAAAACTATTGTAGTAGAAATTTCTGAAAAAAAAATTCTAGGAGACTTACTAGGAGATCATTCTGAAGGGGGATTAAAAAAAACAACAGTGGGCATCATAATAAAAAAAAAACTAACATGTACCGTATATCTAGACATTAAGGTAAGCTTTATTAAAAAATGATTACAGTTGAAAACTTACTATACTGTATACCTTATCAGATCAGATACATTATAGAGAAACTGTCAGTAGGACCATTGAAAGCCGTCTATATGCCCATGCAGGTCATACGAAGCTGAATAAAACAATACCTTGATATCTGCGATCCGATGTTTTATTACAGATAAAATCTATGTTTTTCTTATTTGTAAAGGAACTGTTAAGAACTATGAGCAGGACACAGATCTCCCTGAAAAACGGTCTCCAGAGCTTATTTCAAATGAAAGGAGGCACTACCAGTGTTAGGCCCTGAGCGCACACTGCATTTTTTGCTGTGAATTTGCTGCGATTTTGTATGCAGAATTGGTGCAGTTTTTGTTCATAAACTTCATGCAGTCCTTCCCCAGCAAAGTTTATGAGAAATCCAAAATGCTGTGCGCGTGTTGCTTCTTTTTTCCTTACAAGTTTTGCTGCAGATTTTCTGCAGCAAAAAGAAGCAGTATGTCACTTCTTTTCTGCATTTTTCACTGCATTTTGCCATTGACAATGTTACAAAAACACAGGGGCAAAAAGCAGGCAAAAACTTGTGCGCACGGTGCATTTTTCAAGGCGTTTTTGCCCATTTTTCGGGTGCTTTTTTGGTCTAAAAAACTGCATGAATTTTCTTCCCCAGCAAAGTCTATGAGTTTTTATTTTTGCTGTCCGCACAGTGCAGTTTTGTTTTAGGTGCATTTTTGTGGTGACCAAAAGATGCAACATGTCAATTATTTCTGCGTTTTTCCCAGCATTTTTCACACATGCAATGCATTGGAAAAAACGCAGCAACAAAAACGCGGTATAATGCACAAAAACGCATGCGTTTTCTATGCGTTTTTAGCACGAAGTTGCGGGCCCCATTTCTAGTTCCAAAACAGTCAATGGCCTCTTCATTAGTGAGGATACTATCCTTGTAACTGGAGACATCGAGTCTTTATATACAAGCATTAGACACAATGATGGACTTTCCGCCACGAGATTTTTTTCTCAATATGTCTAACATATCTAATTCACTAAGTACATTTGTCATGGAACTACTACAATGTTCTTTAACCCACAATTTTTTTTTCTTTTAAGGGGTCCTTCTACCTGCAGCTCCAGGGCACTGCATTGCACTGCAATGGGTGTGTCTTCCATCCTCTGCCAACTTGTTCCTGGGGCTGTGGGAGAGGGACCTCTTCCTGTCAGATCGAGAGTCGTCGATGGACTGTGTCCTCTTTTGGGCATGGTACATCAACGACATCTTCCTGATCTGGCAGGGATCAGTTGACACCTTAGATCAATTTATGCACCGCTTAAACAACAATGATCGCAACATCAAATTCACTTACCATTGGTCTAAAACGCAGGTGGAGTTCTTAGATCTTATCCTAAAGAAGGATAACATGAATTATATTCAGACAGACCCATTTAGAAAACCCACCTCTACTAATGCATTACTACACGCCTCTTCCGCTTATCCGAAAAATATGGTCCAAGCCATTCCTGTCGGTCAATTCTTGCGACTTCGGAGAGTGTGCTCAACTGAAGCTGATTTCGAAAGACAGGCTATTGACATGAAACAACGATTTAAAGATAGAGGCTATAGTAATATGGTGATTAAGCGGGCTTATCATCGCACAAAATACTAACCCGTGAGTCAATATTGTATATGAAGAAAGAGAAATCTGAATCAGATGTGGTGCGTTTTATTACCAACTTTCATTCCCAATCAGTACTTATGATCAAGTGCCTTGAAAAAGCATGGCCCATTTTGCAAGCCGATTCCATGAACAAAATTGTTCCTTGAACAAAATTCTTCCCACCAGGCCAAAAGTCACATTCTGCAGAGCTAAAAATTTATATGACACCTTAATCCATAGTCATCATAAGGGTGATCCCCAAGAGACCCTTATTAGTACTGATAGGACTGTTTCTAGACGTTGATGTGTTCCATGCGGCAAATGTGTCGCATGCCCTAACATCGACAGAAGTGACTCATTCACGGACTCGACGGGGCTTAAGAACTTTTGGATTAAAAAATATATTACATGCAGTACGAAAGCAGTTATCTATTACGCCACGTGCCCCTACTCTAAGATTTTTATTGGCCTAACAACACACCAATTTAAAATACGAATCCATGAACATGTATTGGGCATAACGGCAGCATCTGACCAGGTGGACACATCCTCTCTAAAAACACTTCCCAAACATTTTAGGGAACATCACAATTGTGATGCATCCCTTCTTAGAGTTAGGGGTATTGATGCTATTGACATCACTATCAGAGGAGGACAGGTGAGTAAGGCTAAGTTCACATTTCCGCTAAAATCTATCAGTCACAATCCGCTGCTCTTGTAAACAGCGGAATCCGTTTAGCGGATTCCGCTGCTCCCATAGACTTGTATGAGCAGCGGATTGTGACTGATGATACTGCGTTGCACCCTCCGCCCGACTGATCAGTCGTGGAACGACTGACCGCCGGGCGGGAGGAACGCAGCATGTAACGTTTTTTGAGCAGCGAGATCCGTCGGATTTCGCTGCGCATGCTCTCTGGCTCCCTGCACACGTCACCAGCTTTGGTTGGTTACCCGATATTTACCCTGGTTACGGTGCAAGGAGCCAGCGCTAAGCGGTGTAGGCCCGTAACCAAGGTAAATATCGGGTAACCAAGGTAAACATCGGGTGCTTTGCTGTTACCCGATATTTAGGCTGGTTACGTGTGCAGGGAGGCCGACACTTCCCCGCTCGGCCCCGCCCCCTCCCGCACTCCGCACATGTATGTACACACACACACACACACCTGTCCCCAGCCATGCAGACAAGCACTGACACCCTCGTCTGGCCCCGCCCCCTGCTCGGCTCCGCCCCCTCCCGCACTTTGCATGTGCACACACACATACATACATACATACATACATGCACATACACACACTCACTCACACATACACTCACCTGTCCCCAGCCATGCAGACCGCAGCACTTCTACTGACATCCTCAGCGCCTGGCCCCGCCCCCCGCTCGGCTCCGCCCCCTCCCGCACTTTGCATGTGCACACACATACATACATACATACATACATACATGCACATACACACACTCACTCACTCACAGATACACTCACCTGTCCCCAGCCATGCAGACCGCAGCACTTCCACTGACATCCTCAGCGCCTGGCCCCGCCCCCCGCTCGGCTCTGCCCCAGAACTCCGCCCCCCGCACACAACGGAATCCGACAAAGAATTCTGTTCTTTGTCATCCGTTGTACAGCGTTGAACAGCGCATCAGTCACATGCGTCAAGCGACGCATGTGACTGATACAAATCAACGGAAATGTGAACTTAGCCTAAGCGGTTAGCACAAATGGAGACCAGATGGCTATGGACTCTTTCCACACTACATCCATCTGGTCTAAATAAAAATATTAGTTTTGTTCCATTGTTGTGATCCTGTTATACTGGGTCGTGTGTTCTTTTATGGCTTTTATTGTTTTTAACTTTGTTTTTTTATATGTTACTATCTACAGGCTCGATAATTATTCCAATCTGATGTGGGCACCATTTTGGACCAATTACATTAGGATGGATTTGTGATAAATTTGTGATATCATTAATTTGAGGATAAACAAGCCCAGAGGACATGAAAATACTGACGTGGATTCCTTCAATTACACATGTCTTATATTTTGTTTATGAGGGGAGATGTTTTCTCCCTGCGGAGATTTGTGTATGCATAATACCTTAATTATTATGTGATATTACATATATGTGTGTTTATATTGTTCGACCATTACAGAATGACTGAATAATTGGCTATTAGGTATATACACGCATATATGGTTATATATATTTCTTTTGAGGGATAACCACACCACACCAAGTATCTGGATGGTGGATGGTATGTAACGTATTGGTTACCAGTGACCATCACTATTATGTGAGTCCATGTACATGTATAGGACCATTGTTCTTACATATTAATATATTATTGTAGGGATGTGCGTTGTAATTAAATGTTCATATCCATGTATATGGTCAAGTTGTGCTGCACTGATACTAACTTAGGTGGTCACTGATGATAGCATATTGTAAAATATTGTGTAATAATTCACTACTTCTATATAAATCTATTGACACCATTTATATTTATATTATATGTTATTTGGTATATGTGTGCCTTTCATTAATGAATACCTTATATGTGACATTCTTTTGCCTCCTTATTTTACTTCATCCAGTCGGGCTATGTAGTATTGCTTTATGCACGGATCTCCTCTATCTCCATGCGTAACATGGGTACGCATGCGTGCCTCTTCCCTCATGGCCTCCGCCGAGTTGCTGTGTCTATATGGGCGGGTGATGTCGGATCATGTGATATGGTCTGATGTTACTCGCACTTGATGCGGTAGTCGGCGGGCATCGCGAAATGCAGCGGCAACGCATGTGTTATGGGAGGTATTACAAGATTACGATTGGTGCTTGCCCCCTTTATTAGAGCCTGCCATGTAGAACACTCCACCCCCTGATGAAGGCGGTTGCCGAAACGGCGTTCTGGTAGGAGGAGTTTCCGATGGGTCCCATCACACTATTCTTCCCACATTGTGCGGTAAGTTCTACTCCGAGGCATGGGTGCACATGGATTCCATTGTTACTAGGGAGCACAGTGAAAGCCTACAAATCTGATGACTCCCAGCCTATTTGAACATATGAGCTAACGTTTATGCTCACTTATATTGTGGTCTGACTAATTCCGACCCCCTGTCCAGTAGACAAATTATTAACTCCATGTGGTCTACCATTGATATAACGAGTACTAATTGATTAGCAATTCTTTTTGTTTTACATCATTGTCTTGTGGTTACATAATGTAGTGAGAAAGATTTTTCTAGAATTCTTCTGGATCATTCATATTATATACCATGTGATTGTCTACATTTAACTTTATTTTTTTGGGCATTCCCTGCCCAAGTTTATACATATAGTGCTATTATACGTTATAATTGTATACATCTGTGATTGCGACACTGCCGGTAGTTCCTGTTTGTTTTTGATTGATTTTGTCTTGGTATGTCCACCCAAGCAATGATCAATAAAAATAAATATTTTCACTTATAAACTGGATATTTGATCGTATTTTCCTTCTCTTCCTTTCTCGGTTGCTTTCTTACGATTTATCCAGGTACATATATGTAGTCAATGGTTATCCTTAATGAGGTATTAATGATACTAATACATCGTATAATTAGGCCAATATGCAACCTTTATCCCTTTGTGTCCTTTTCTTTTTTAACTTGCAAAACAGGTGGAATTGTGAATTTTGATGAATTATTTGGACTGAAAGGGGCCCATATACTGTTCCTGCACAGGGGCCCTTTTCTGTCTGTGTCCGCCAGTGGTTCCAGCAATATGTCACTGGTAGCATGATGCCGTGGTAATCCGTGTGTGTATTCAGATTCGCCACATCTTAGCAGCTTCAAATCCGCAGTTTCGGATAAGTAACAGAAAAATATCACCATGCACACATGTATACATTAACTGCAGACTCTTCATTATACATATCAGTATACGGGAGGTCGAATAACTGATACTATTATCACATCCTGGATATTCTTTCAAGCTACATTTAACATGAACCATTATAATATTTCTACAGCTGGTAGACTCATGTTATTATATTATCCATAGCAGCTTCATTTATCGGACATTGTAACACTTATTGACAGACGCATATAAATGTAAGCTCAACAGTCCATTAGTATACAATTTATATTTTTGTTCTATTTCCGCACTTAATGTGCAATTAATCCAATGCATGCAGCTTTATTCGGACTTCATAACAGATATATTTACATGGCGACACAAATACAATATACCATATTGATTATAAGCAGCTTCTTTACTGGCATTGTTTGATATTTTTTTTCATCTGGGATGTTCATATTAGAATAATAGCATTCCATTGTGTCCTCTTGTACATAATTTTATTTACTGATCCCAATGAACAACCCAATATGAATATCATTGGAGACTATGGGACAACAGGGGTATAAACATATAGTACACATATAATCCCTTTTTCTGTAGTCATTTATAAATTAACATTATAATACCTCTTCTACTTTTCCATACCATAGGTGCCGTCACATTGATGATATCAACTAGTTCGTCTGGCATATACATATACCATATCACATTACCTTACTATTTATCAAACATGAATTGGTAGAGATATTTTATGTAACTTATTACACATAAGAATATTAACATCCTTCCTGTTGCTTCATAATCAGTACATTAGCTTCTGCCAGGGCTAGTCCAAGCTGAAGAGAAGTGAATTCATTTACGGGAACTGGTGGTGAGCTGACATTTTTTTCTTTTTTTTCCTAAGACCTGGGGTAGGGACAGCTGGTTAAGGCTGGCTGTAAGTGGGCGGAGAGCCAAAATTCCCAATCATTGACTTCCATTATGCAAATTACTTGCATCAAGCCGGTTAGTTTGGGTTCACATTGACTTATATGGAAATCAGAGTCCGGGAACAAATTCAGGTCAAGTCTGGGTCCAGAAATGAACTTTTAACTAAAGTCCAGCTGAACCTGGCAAACCAAACATTCACGAGTCAGCTTATCTCTAATTACAATGAATAGGAGAAGCTTTATAATTTACTTATCCATACATGAAAATATGATGGTAAAAACTGAAACACTAACTAAACAGTGATGAAACTCGGATTGAAAACACTGAGGACACTAGTCCTATTTTTTTCTGTGTACGTGAAAAAACACAGACCCTTAATAAGGCCTAAGATGGTTAAAGAATAAAGAATGGAAGTTTTGCTGTTCCATGTTTTAATGCAAAAATGTGATTTCTTGACAGTCTTGTGCTTTGTTTTCTTCTACATTATCAGCTTACCTGTGGAGGGTAGATGCTTATACTTTAGCTATAATATCCTCTAAACCAGGTAATGTTACTATAAATTCAGAACAGTCTGACTGTTAACAAGTTACTAAGAGGGATCATTTTTGGACCAATGTGTTATTAATATGCAGCTGTTTAATTACTGAGTTACTATAATTTTCTATGTTGACGTCACTGACATTAGTAAGTCTGTATTTGTGTTCATGAGCTTGAAAGCGATTGTGTATAGTACTAGGAAACCTCAGTGTGCTATGCATGGCTTTTCAAGGCTATAAGAGTGTTTGCATTATTGCGATTCATGGAAAATTGATTTAATGGTAATTAAATCTAGCACCTACTGTGGAAGCTATGTATAGAGTGGCACACAAATTCATCTCTACAGATATTGGTTCTTTGGCTGCACTGCCTGGAGCTACAATTCTCAAGAGACATTTGTCCTCTAAGCAATATGGGGAAGGAGGAGGCGCCGCAGCAGAGAACAGAACTGATTGGCTGAGCAAGTTGAAGAAGAAGAGGGAAGGGAATTGTACTGAAGTGTGTGAAGGGATTCAGCCATCTTGGAGCAAGGATGAGCCTGGGCTAAGGAGGACTGACAGTTCTGCAGCCCTGTGGGAGGGGAGACTGATTCCTGAAGCTGTAACACAATCACACTGCTGGCAAGCAGTTGATAGGGTTGTTTTCCTCCTTCGGGGTTCAAATCTAGAAGAAGGATTTTGCCTGCCATTCTTATCTGTTCCACACAACTAGACCCTGAAACCCTACTTTGGAACTCTGGGTGAATACTACCACAGCAACACAGCTACCAGAATTCAAGTGTGGAAGCGCAGATCTTTAATGCAGTACCTTGCCACTACAAGGCTATGGGACAGCAGATCAACCATATTCATCTTAAAGGCTAAGTAATTCTAATAAACCCTGCCACTCCAAGACGCTGGTGCGTTATGTGAACCTTCTCCAATTGCAAGGTTATACAACTGACAAAACCCTGCTATTACAAGACGCTGCAGCATCAGATTTATTACCTTGATCTTGAAGGCTATATAATAAGAAACCTGCCACTACAAGACGAGGGAATGACTATTGTGCCTCAGGCTATTGATAATATTTAATTGTAATATATTGGCGGTACTGCATATATATGGGTAAAAATTCATTATGCCCTCATATAAACAACAAATTATTACATTGCCGCCTATATTGCCCAATTGTCGATATTCTTGGCAAATGACATTTATGTGATATATTGTTATTCCTGATATGCCTGTAGACTTAAAAGGCATTCATATTTGTGTTCAATCTGACCAAAATACCTAGGGTGTTTAAATTAGAGGCATATTATCCGTCCTTCATAAGGTGTGTCTCCCTGTTTATTTTAATACGTATATATTTGATTGCTTAATAAAGTTTTGGGTTTTATCCAATAAAAAAGCTTACTGAATTTTTTATGTTGCATCAATATACTCTAGATATCTCCTGATTAAAATCATGAGATAAGGTTGAAAGGCATTCTAGTAGTATCTACTTTGGGTCACTACAGAGGCATTGCACTATATTGAGGTGAGAACTATCAGACACCCTGCCAACGGAGATGGCTTAAACGGGTGTTAAATACATTTTGGGGAAAAATTGTTAAAGCTGGTGTATTTAAATATCAAAAGATATAATAATTTATATTAACTATAAAAGTGATGTGGATTTAATCACCTACCTTTCCTATACTATTGCCTTCTATCATTTCAAACTTACTTATGAGGCTGTCAAGTTTGGGTCAGGAGACCGACAGTCAGCCAATGCCTTACAGACAATACTTGGACCATGATACACAGATATCTGAAGTCACCTAACTCTGGAAGAGCACTTATAGTAAGTCATATAAAATCTAATGTAAAAAAATAGGACATTGTTCTTTTCTACAGTGTAGAAAGTAACACATTTCCACTGTGGTGAATTACTGGCCTGTATCTTGTTTTCTCTTTGTTTCTTCCTTTCCCTAGTAGTGAAGCTTTCATACCTCATTAAGGTTAATGTTGTCAGTGTTTTATCACATTAAGATCTCACTCAGTACTCAACAACACAGACCAGAAAGTCAACACTGTCTTAACAACGAAACAACAGATTTGCCTCTAATTAAAAATTCATTAAAATGCAAATGTGTTTATTATTATTTTTGCAACTACTCAATGGCATCCTCATCAAAAATGACACTTGCAGAAGATGAACTTGCACAGGGATATAATAGAAAATGCAGCTGAGATTAATTTATATAAAAGTATTCGAGCAACTCAGCTGTCAATGTGCCTGTAAAGCCGGCTAAGTTGACAAGTGCAAACAGAACATTCTCCGGATACACATTTGGATTGAAGATAGTCACTCGTAACAACTAAGCCTTTTATTTGGTGTTACAGATGAGTGAAAGGAACAAAAAATGTAACTCTCTCATGTGGAACTTTGATTTAATGCTACTTTTTAAACAAAGAATACAGCATAAACAAGACAAACAATATAGAAACAGGCTATAATTATCTTAGAGAAAAGAAAAAAATATTGAATACAATTGAGGTTGCCTGATATGCAATCCTATCCCGAGTCACCTAGAAGAAAGTAAAGTAACGGGATTGCAAAATTGAAGTATGGGACTCTGTTTTTCCATCTCTTTATTTTGGGACTTTAGGTCTTGCCAACTCCAAGATTTCACGTTAAGGTTGTTTAACTATGCAAAGTAAGGATATGCTCACAGAATGTTAGTGCACTGTTTGTTTATGGTATATTTTGTAAAAAATATTGTAAAATATCAGAAAAAAAACCCAAGTTCAATTACTTTATGGAAACATACCCTAAAACTCATGGAAGAAGGTTATTCACAATAGTAGTTGAGTTCAAGTCAGAATAAGGGCGGCTTTGCACGTTGCGACATCGCACGTGCGATGTCGATGGGGTCAAATCGAAAGTGACGCACATCCGGCGTCGCAGTCGATATCGCAACGTGTAAAACCTTTTTGATACGATGAACGAGCGCAAAAGCGTCGTTATCGTATCATCGCTGCAGCCTCCGACATTTCCATAATGCCGGTGCAGCGACAGGTGCGATGTTGTTCCTCGTTCCTGCGGCAGCACACATCGCTGTGTGTGAAGCCGCAGGAGCGAGAATCATCACCTACCTGCCTCCCGGCTGCAATGAGAAGGAAGGAGGTGGGCGGGATGTTTACATCCTGCTCATCTCCGCCCCTCCGCTTCAATTGGCCACCTGCCGTGTGACGTCACTGTGATGCCACACGACCCGCCCCCTTAGGAAGGAGGCGGGTCGCCGGCCAGAGGGACGTCGCATGGCAGGTATGTGCGTGTGAAGCTGCCGTAGCGATAATAATTGCTACGGCAGCTTTCACTAGATATCGCACGTGCGACGGAGGCGAGACTATCGCTGCAGCATCGGTAACACATTGTTACCGATGTCGCAGCGTGCAAAGCCCGCCTAAGACAAAATAGAAAGTAACTATTTCACTGAGCATTAGAGATGAGTGGATCAGCAGGGGATCTACTTTGAGTCAAATTTTAGGAAGTTCTTGGTTTCACGAGGATTTGAACACAGTGAGATTTCATTCATAGTTAAAGAAAATAAACTTGCTTGGCACCATTTCATATACTGCTAAAGCATCAGAGGGCAGGGTAATGTCTTTTTGAGCTACCTCTACTAATGACCTGCAGCTAGGACATGTATCAGATTATCATACTTTGTACAGTGGTGGTCAGTATCGGGGCCATCACAGATCAGCGATTCACAAATGAGCATAGTTTGTACGTCAGAGTCATTTTCCATCTCCAGAGTCACTGGGTAAAACATCAATCTTCTGTAGAGTATAAGCTTTTATGGTCAACGGGGTCCTCTCTCTCTCTCTCTACTATAAATTATAAGCTCTTAAGATCCACAGGGAGCTCTTTCTTCTGTAGAGATTAAGTTCTCATGATCAGCGAGGTCCTCTCTCTCTTCTGTAGAGAGTAAGTTCTCATGATCAGCAAGATCCTCTCTTTCTCTTCTGTAGAGAGTAAGTTCTCATGATCAGTGGGGTCCTCTCTCTCTTCTGTAGAGAGTAAGTTCTCATGATCAGCGGGGTCCCCTCCCTCTTCTGTAGAGAGTAAGTTCTCATGCTCAACGGAGTCCTCTCTCTCTTCTGTAGAGAATAAGTTCTCATGATCAGCGGGGTCCTCTCCCTTTCTTCTGTTGAGAGTAAGTTCTCATGACCAGCGGAGTCCTCTCTCTCTTCTGTAGAGAGTAAGTTCTCATGATCAGCGGGGTCCTCTCTCTCTTCTGTAGAGAGTAAGTTCTCATGCTCAACGGAGTCCTCTCTGTCTTCTGTAGAGAGTAAGTTCTCATGATCAGCGGGGTCCTCTCTCTCTTCTGTAGAGAGTAAGTTCTCATGATCAGTGGGGTCCTCTCTCTCTTCTGTAGAGAGTAAGTTCTCATGATCAGCGGGGTCCTCTCTCTCTTCTGTAGAGAGTAAGTTCTCATGATCAGCGGGGTCCTCTCTCTCTTCTGTAGAGAGTAAGTTCTCATGCTCAACGGAGTCCTCTCTCTCTTCTGTAGAGAGTAAGTTCTCATGATCAGCGGGGTCCTCTCTCTCTTATCAAATGACAAATATGGTGACAAATGCACTTTAAATAGGGTTTACTGTTTTCTTTTTGTCAGCCTATAGCTCATCATGTGAGTGCAATCAGATAATTTTTTACACCACATTTTTCAAATATTTTGATATATTCTAAAAACAATTTGTTAATTTAAAGGAACACTAGGAATCGTTTATGTTAGATGTCATTTCATCTTTAGATTTGGTAAAATAGTGTAAAATTGTGCAAGGTGATTTATACACAATGATATTATGCACAATGATAAAACTACTACATTTCTCAAAGATTGTAAATCCCTTGCTCCATGCTCTTTGAGATTTTTAATAGTTAATTACGCGTTAAAGTCTGTTTTAGCAGAATATATTGTTATTAAATGAACAGCTGATACATGCTGCCCGATACACGGACAACATGTATCAAACACTGGCTGTGGGATCTCTGACGAGTATGTTTGTCTCTGAAATGCTTCAGTGTTTCAAAGGAAAATAAATGACATAACCCTGAGTACCAAGCCGCATGGGAGACTAATTAGATAGGCGGGTCTCTCCGGCGGCTTCTCCCTACTGCTGCCAATGAGTGACAAGTCTCTCCTGTCTCTCTAGCTGCTGCAGACCTATCTGTTGGACATTATATGTAGATTGGTAAATAACTGGTTAAAACCCCCCAAAAAAAAACTAAAACAGTTATTATAAATGGTACATTATAAATGTGCTATAGTCAGCGGTGGTGACCACAGACATCTGTGCTAGGACCGATTCTTTTTAATCTCTTTATTAATCGGATTGAGAGTACAGTGTTAGGCAGGCTTTACACGTTGCAATATTGCTAGCAATTGCTAGCGATGTCCAGCGATGTCCAGCGCGATAGCACCCGCCCCCGTCGCACATGCGATATGTGGTTATTGCTGCCGTAGAGAACATTATCACTACGGCAGCTTCACACACTGCCGAACTATCCCTCCTTCAAGGGGGAGGTGTGTTCGGCGTCACAGCAATGTCACCGCAATGTCACTAATCGGCCGGCCAATAGAAGCGGAGGGGCGGAGATGAGCGGGACATAACATCCTGCCCACCTTCTCCCTTCCGCATTGCCGTTGGCATGCAGGTAAGGTGATGTTTGTCGCTCCTGCGGTTTCACACACAGCGATGTATGGAGCTGCAGGAACGACAAACAACATCGTACCTGCGGTCGACCCGACATTATGAAAATGAACAACGCTACACAGATCACCGATTTTTGACGCTTTTGAGATCATTTATCGTCGTATCTAGGATTTACACGATGCGATGTCGCTACCGACGCAGGATGTGCGTCACTAACGACGTGACCCCGACTATATTTCGGAAGCAATGTCGCAACGTGTAAAGCCCCCCCTTAGGGGCACTTTGCATACTACGACATTACAAGCCGGTGCTGCGATGCCGAGCGCGATAGTCCCCGCCCCCGTTGCAGCTGCGATATCATGGTGATAGCTGTCGTAGTGAACATTATCACTACGGCAGCTTCACATGCACTCACCTGCCCTGCGACGTCGCTCTGGCCATAAACCACCTTCTTCCTAAGGGGGGCAGGTCGTGTGGTGTCCTAGTGACGTCACACGGCAGACGGCCAATAGAAGCGGAGGGGCGGAGATGAGCGGGATGTAAACATCTGGCCCACCTCCTTCCTTCCGCATAGCCGGCCGGGACGCAGGTTGGAGATGTTCCTCGCTCCTACAGCTTCACACACAGCGATGTGTGCTGCCACAGGAACGAGGAACAACATCGTAACATCGGTCTTTCCCAATTCATGGAAATGACCGAGGCTACACCGATGATACGATTACGACGCTTTTGTGCTCGTTAATCGTATCAAAAATGCTTTACACACTACGATGTCGAGAGCGATGCCAGAAGTGCGTCACTTTCGATTTGACCCCACCGACATCGCACCTGCAATGTCGTAGTGTGCAAAGTGCCCCTTAGTCTTTGCTGATGACACTAAACAATGTAGAATACTAAAAACTGACCTTGACAGTACAATATTACAAAACAATCTGGATAAGATGTCGGAATCAGCTGACACTTGGCAAATTATAATGTTGATAAATGTAGAGTAATGCACCTACGACGGAGTAATCCTATAGCTGCATATACACCTTGTTCCAAACTATTTTGCAAATTGGATTTAAGTGTCATACCGATTATTTATTTTTATTTTTATTTTTTAATGAAACTGATTGATGGTATTGTGTCTCAGGGTTCTTTGGATCACTGAAATCAATCTCAGATACCTGAAAGAATATTTGAAACTTATAGCCATTTTAAAAGCTTGCAACTAGATTATTACAAGGGAACACCGCCCATATGATGAGAGGTTGGGCTTCTTTAGCTTAGAAAAAAAACTTTTCAGAGTCGATCTCATTTATATGTATAAATACATGTGTGGTCAATATAAAGTACTGGCTCATGACTTATTCCTTCCAAAGACAATACTAAGGAACAGGGAGTATTCATTATGGGTGGGATAAAGGTGGATCCAGCATCTAAATATGAT
The DNA here is from genome assembly GCF_048569485.1 of Anomaloglossus baeobatrachus. Classification (NCBI taxonomy): domain Eukaryota; kingdom Metazoa; phylum Chordata; class Amphibia; order Anura; family Aromobatidae; genus Anomaloglossus; species Anomaloglossus baeobatrachus. The sequence continues at coordinate 546,430,253 of NC_134356.1, forward strand.
AGGATTCTTTACTGTTAGTAGAGATGAGCGAACCTGTTCTATAAAGATTTTCCAGTTTCAAATTCTGTACGATCATTAGCCTGCTTGGTTCAGGCTTGGTAACCCAAGAACTTCCCCTTAAAGTAGGCAATGTTCTTTTTTGTTTGATAACTGATTGTGTTTTCCAAAAATTATTTTCTAATAACATGTTATGCTTTTAGAAAGGATTGTGGTGCTGTAAGATGAACGGAGGGATGCATTTAATGAGTGGAGTGGTTGGGAACTCGGGAGAAGCCAGCGGCGCTTTTTTTTCCGTTAACTTTATTTGTGGATATTCCTGCAGCCAATCATGATAGCAAACATCCACAAGGTTCTGATGCAAGGGCTTGTGTCATTGGCTGCCTAAGTCACATGTACCCATGCATATAAAATGAAGACATGTGGCGTCAGTGCCATTTTATGAATGTTAAACTTTAGGGAAGATGCTGCTACCACTGGTGCTGTCGGTGCTGATAGACAGTTAGCTTAGCTAGGGGTTTAATGATAGGTATGTGGGATAAATAGGAGAACGATAGTGTAGAGAAAGCTGTGTGACACAAATCGGCATTTCATGATAGAAATTAAGATTACTACTTGTGAGTGCCTACTAAAGAGATGCCAGTGAACAATTTAAATAGGTATTACGACTTATTACTGGTGTTTCAAATTTGCCAGTATACCACATTTTCCAGTATACCACATTGCCAGTATACCACATAGTTCTGGTCACCGATATAAGAAGGACATAGCTGAACTGGAGAGGGTGCAGAGAAGAGCGACCAAGATTATTAGAGGAATGGGTGGGCTGCAATACCAAGACAGGTTATTAAACTTGGGGTTATTTAGTTTGGAAAAACGAAGGCTTAGGGGGGAACTAATCACAATGTATAAATATATGAGGGGACAGTACAGAGACCTTTCCAAAGATCTTTTTACACCTAGGCCTGCGACTGGAACACGGGGGCATCCGCTACGTCTTGAGGAAAGAAGGTTTAATCATAATCACAGACGAGGATTCTTTACTGTACGAGCAGTGAGACTATGGAACTCTCTGCCGCATGATGTTGTAATGAGTGATTCACTACTAACATTTAAGCAGAGCCTGGATGCCTTTCTTGAAAAATGTAATATTACCAGTTATGTATATTAGATTTTATGACAGGGTATTGATCCAGGGAACTAGTCTGATTGCCGGATGTGGAGTCAGGAAGGAAATTTTTTCCCCATTGGAACTTGTTTGCCACATTGGGGTTTTTTTTTTTTGCCTTCCTCTGGATCAACATGTTAGGCTACGGGTTGAACTAGATGGACTTAGAGTCTCCCTTCAACCTTAAAACTATGATACTATGATACTATGATACATTTCTAGATATTGTTAGTTAGTAGTGAATGTTCTATATTTGCTAGTAAACAAGCTAAATAGGTCTTATCACTTTTCAGTGCGTGCTCCAAATTACTCAGTGAACCAAATTTCTAGGTATTGCAACTTATTACTGCCTGCTCCAAATCATCCAGTGAGCTACATTTCTAGGTATTGTTACTTAATTGTGCCTGATCTAAATTTGCTAGGGAACTAGCTAAATAGTTCTTGACACTTTTCATTGGCTGCTCCAAATTATGCAGTGAACCACATTTCTAGTCATTGGTACTTTTTAGTGCCTTCTCAATATTGCAATCTCAGGCAAGAAATAAAGAATGTATCTGTTGTGTCAGGTGTCTGACAGGTGTGGGCATAGGGTTGCAAAACATTTGTTTAAAAGGGGAAGGGTACATCAACCATGAGTGGTAAATCAGGATGAGGTTGTGGTGGATGGGTGAATAGGCGGGGTGTTTGAGGTGTACGTGTGGGACAGTCTAATTTTATTCAAAGAGAAACGAAAACAACTTTTGTTAATGGACAGCCTACTCCACTAGATTTTTTTGGCAGCCGCACATCACGTCAACTTTGAAATGAGGTTGATAAACAGCATGTACTAGAGTGGATGGCAAGCATTGCATCAAGTGGATTCTCCTCTTCCTACACCTAAACATCACATGCCAGTTCATTCCTCAGAGGTGCTACCCCAATTACACTTATTTTCCCCTGCGTCCCAAACCTCCAACCAGCAAACTGACTGTGGGGAACCACACATGGGCCAGTCTGCAGAGTTGTTCACACATTCTCTTCCATGGGTATCAGAAGTCTGGCCCAAAGATTTCCAGACTCAAGAAGAGGAAAGCATCTGCACCAATGACCAAAATCTTTGTCAGTTGGATCCTGGCCCAGACGACGGCCCTCGTTAAACCATGGATGTGGAGGTGATGATGATGAGACAAAGATACCTAAGGCGCACGCATACTGTCCTATGATGTCAGGTGAGGAAGAGTAGGATTTGGATAACCTAGAGCATGACGATGAAGAAGTAGATCCTACTTGGTGTGAACCCAGAGGCATGCAGCTGAGTAGCTCAGCAGATGAGGAGGAGGAGGAGGAGGAAGAAGATGAGGAAGTTATGTTGGCAATTCCCATACAAACACATAGTGCTGCAAGCATGTGAATCACTGGCTTCTCATCCACAACTCTGGCTGTGGCCACCAGCAGTTGCGGGTCTGCAGTTCGATGGGAGGGTTGCCTAGCCTGGGCCTTATTTGAGACTGCAAAGGATGACCCAACTTTCGTTATCTGCCAACACTGTAAACAACAACTCAGTAGATGCAAAATTCAAATATTTGACTACTACATGCATGAACTGGCACATGAGCAAACAACATGCAATGCTGTGGGAATCTTACTGCTCTAAAATGTGGACTACAAGAACTATCCAACCATTGGCCACCAAATCAACATCATCTGTTGCTTTCTCTTCCTGCATCAACATCAAAACTATTCTAACACAGGTTTCCAACCACAGAACCTCCACTTGTTTACCTGTTATAGTAAGGGTGAGTGAAAGCCCATCAGCTGTTACAAAAGTGACAATGCCTGGTGTTTTTTACCCATGTGAGATACTGAGCACACCACATTTTTCTCAATCCAGCATTACATCTCCGCCTACACCCACCTCACAGTCCACCGGTAGATCATTTACACCTTACTCTACCCTCTGTCAGCACAGCAACCTGTCCTGCAGTTTTGGTCTTGTAAAAGATCATTTTTGTCCCCCACATATCAAAGAAAAGAGCTTGAACTGTATCATATCTAAAGTATAGGCCACAGAAATGCTGCCTTTCTGCCTGGTGGATACAGATGGTTTCAGTAACCTGATGGCCATTGCAGTCCCTCAGTACCAGTTGCCCAGTCACCATTTCTTCTCTAATAAAGCTGTGCCTGCGCTACACCATAATGTCGCAGAATACATTACCTTTTCCTTGAACAAAATTTATCTCTCAGGGTGCATTTCACCACTGACACGTGGACAGCAATCATGGCCAGGGACGTTACATCTCGCTGATTGGGCACTGGGTTACTCTGTTGGTTGCAGGGCAGGCAGGGATGGGCTACTTCCCAAGTCTTGAATTCCCCAAGGCTTGTGGGTCAAACCTCTGGATCTACTGCTTCCCGCACTGCTTCTGCTTCTTCCACCTCCTCTAGGGCCTCCACTTGCACCCTCCAACACAGGGTTCCCCAACTCCAGTCCTCGAGGGCCGCCAACAGTGCATGTTTTCAGGATTTCCTTAGCATTGCATGGGTGTTGAAATCATCAACTGTGCAGGTGATTAAATTATCACATGTGCAATACTAAGGAAAACATGCACTGTTGGCGGCCCTTGAGGACTGGAATTGGGGACCCATGCTCTAACACTTTCTTAATGTATCATTTGTTCAAAGAATGCTGAGAGAAGCTCCTCCACCTCCGTACAGATCAGCCAGGGTTCCTCGCAATCAATGTCACGTTCGTAGTACTGAGTGTCCGAGTACACTGCATGACAGCTGCGCTCAGACCCACGGACATCTGGTGCACTGTACAACACATAATGAACAAGGAGACAATAGAGGCACTTTTAGAAAGGTGGACCCTGCAGCTAAGGAGAGGGGTGAGGGGACACCTCCTGAACTCACCTCAAGCTGTTTCCAGAGCTCCCTAGCGTCCTCATATGAGGTGTTTAAACCCATCACTGAGTCGGCCACCTAATCCCTCACTAGCCCTGCAAACACCCTGGCTAGTGACATGGCTGGCAAGAGGGGGGAGGTAATTGATTCCATTGTCCTGCTGCCTGCCTGAAATGTTTTTAAAAATTCAGACTCCAAGATAGGTCTCCAAGTTGTGTCTTGTCTGTACTGGCAGAGGTGTGGGACTCCAGCCCTATACCTGTCTCTCATTCACCTCAATATTTCTTATGTAAATAGTCTAGTAAGCTAATGGTTATGTCAAAACAGTGGGACTGCACTGTAAAACGTATTTTTGCTGTTTTGGAATTTTTTCAACCCCCCTAAAGGTGTTTTTTCTGTTTTGGTTTGGCCTCCCATTGAATCAAATGGGGTTTGAAAAAGGTTCGGAGTTTGGTTTGTCGAATGTAGCATTTGTTTGGTAAGGCTCAGCGAACCAAACTTTGAAAGGTTTGCGCATCTCTAACTGTTAGAGCAGTCAGACTCTGGAATGCCCTACCACTAGAGGTAGTAATTAGGGATGATCGAATGCTTCGATTATTTGGCTTCACGAATATTTTCCGAATACCTTGCCACTATTCGACTATTCGCAAATATTCGATGCACAATGTACGTTTATGGGAAACCTACAACTATTTGGTACTATTCGGGCTTCCCATAGACTTACATTGCACATCGAATAGTCGAATAGCGGCGAGGTATTCGGAAAATATTCACGAAGCCGAATATTTGAGGTGTTCGGTCATCCCTAGTAGTAATACCAGACAGTATAACAACTTTTATAAAAGGGCTGGATGTTTTTTTCACACCATAAATAGCATTGCAGGTTATAAATAATCTAGAGAGAGAATGTATAACTAGTGGAGAAAGGTTGAATTTGATAGACATATGTCTTTTTTCAACCTATGTTGCAATATAAAATAATAACATTTGCTATATAATTAGGTTAAAATCAATGTCTCAAATCTAAATAAGAACTGCACCACATGATATAAAAAAAATTCCATGCGGTATACATGAATTTATTTTGTGCTCCTAACCGGGGGTACAGGATTACAACAAGCAAGGTAAGCAGATGTGATTTGCTGACAATGGAACAGGTAAATGCATGCAGACAACAGGTTTTATTTTTACTAATTGACTTTTATCAGTATGGTCTCAGTTTAAGCTGCTTAATCCTTATCGTCTGAACATTCCTGGGGGGGGGGTTACATTTTCTTATTTCTATTCAGTCTTGGCCTCCAGCGCTTCAGGTTTTTGCTATATTAAGTTAGCCTGAAAGATCAGAATTTCTTAACAATGTTTTTATCTTAGGGGAGCGTCTGTCACATATTAATAGCTAATCTTATCATTAAAATGCATGCCACAGCAACTCCGTTAAGCCGTCTTTGGGGTTTCTAAACACCTTGTCACTTAAAGTTAAAAGGACAGTTTTCTTTCAACTAGTAGGCAAAGTGATTTATGTTTTGATTTAATGACTTTTTGTGCACTTCAATAAAAGGCATATATTATAAAAATCAATCCTTTTTACCAGATTTAATCACCTCCAGGCTCGGTTTTGAGCTCGCCAGTATGATTAAAATAATGTAAGATGTGGAAAATTAATAATTTATGTAAAAATGATATAAAGAATAAATCCATGTGACCTTTAACTCTGGGTGTTTCAACAATCATCTTAATATCAGATGCATTTAGATTTTATCGGCATGATACCATAAATGGCACTGAGATTAGTTATATACTACAAAATAATTACCAAAATGCTGGTCACCAAAATGCTGGTTCATTGACTAAAAGCCGCTTTACATGCTGTGACATCGCTAGCCGATGCTAGCGATGTCGAGTGTGATAGCACTCGCCCCCATCGTACGGCCGATATGTGGTGATCGCTGCCGTAGCAAACATTATCGCTACGGCAGCGTCACATGCACATACCTGTTCTGCGACGTCGCTGTGACCGGCGAACCGCCTCCTTTCTAAGGGGGCGGTTCGTTCAGTGTCACAGCGACGTCACAGCAGCATCACCGAACCGCCGCCCAATAGAAGCGGAGGGGCGGAGATGAGCGGGACGTAACATCCCGCCCACCTCCTTCCTTCCTCATTGCTGGCGGCCGCAGGTAAGGTGAGGTTCCTCGTTTCTATGGTGTCACACAAAGCGATGTGTGCTGCCACAGGAACGACGAACTACTTTGTACACCGAGCAGCAGCAATATTCGAGAATAGGGGGGCATGTCACCGATGAGCGATTTTGACCGTTTTTGTGACGATTCAAAATTGCTCATAGGTGTCACATGCAATGACATCGCTAAAGCAACCGGATGTGCGTCACAAATTCCGTGACCCCAATGAGATCGCTTGAGCGATGTCGCAGCGTGTAAAGTGGCCTTTAGGCTGTGTGCGCACGTTGCGTTTTTTTCATATTTTTACGCTGCGTTTTTAACTGTAGCATAAACGCATGCGTTCTGCATCCCCAGCAAAGTCTATGACAATGTTCAAATTCCATGTGCACGTTGCGTTTTGAAATGCAGGGTTTTGCATGCCAAATTTTTTACAAAATTGCTGCGTTCTAAAAAGCAACATGTCACTTATTTTGTGCGTTTTGGATGCTTTTCCCTCTTTTTCTGTGGGAGAGCAAGCATCCAGAACGCATCAATTCTGCATTCATTCTGCATTCAAAATACATCCAAAATGCAGCATTTTGTATGTGTTTTGAAACGCACATGAAGTGACAAAACACTGCAGAATGTTTGTCAAGGCAGAACGCAACGTGTGCACATGGCTTTGTTCTGGATTAGTTTGGTGATGTTGGTGTAGGGAGAAGTCATGATGCATGCACCCAGGAGAGTTGGATGTAACAAATAGCTGATATCTCAGGTAATGGCTGGGATCAAGGATAACTTTAATCATGTCTGTTTGACTGTATAGACTGTTATAATTGCACTATATAAAGGCTTAGATAAGGAGAGGCGCTCATGGTGTGACTGTAGGATAGACAGGGACAAAGAGCTCCTATACTGTCCTTCATACTAGGGAACTCTAGGCTATCATTGCCCCCAGGATTACCTCTAATGGTGGAGATGCCTGGTTCCCATACCTTGCTGTAATCCTAAATAAAGCTAATCTAAGAACAGCAGAAGCTCAGTCACACTGCACACTCTCAGGAATTAACACTAAAAAACTAAAGAAAAAGCAAGGCAACAACACAAAGAAACAAAAGGGATTAACAACTAAACCACTCGCAACAATATAAAACACCACCACCAGAAAACCTGGGTAAATCCATCTCGCCAGACCAGAATAGCTAGCACTATAAGAACAGTCCAGCAAGTATATAGGAGAGTGAATATGAATGGTTCTCCATAGCATGTGGCAAATGGATATTAACAACCAGACCAGCAGCGGTTAACTTTTTTCTAGCCTGCCTAGGAACTACAAGTCTGTGAGTCGATGCCCTAGTCTTCCTGCGCTGATCACACACATCAGAGGATTTAGACTGGAGTCACACTGGTGTATGACTCGCAGGGGTGCAATGTGAAAAAATCTCTCATTGCACTCGGCCCCCATGAAAGGCAATGCTGCTGTTGCGGATGGGGGCCAGACCACTTTAAGGGGGTGCTCGGATCCAGGTTCGTTACTGTGGCTCGAGTGGCAGCCGGACCCGGGCTTGTGCAGCCATCCGTCGTCACAACCGTAGGAAGGGGGTATTTACAGGGGAATAGTTTGTCAGTGACGCCACTCGTGGGTTGCGGTGAGAGTTGGTAGCACCACCGCTGCCTGGTGATAGGACGCCTGGGGCTGATGGAGTGGGGCAGCAGGATGGAATCCCCTCCAAGGGTAGGGGAGGTGTAGTCCCGGGGCCCAGGTGAATGGGAGTAATGGCTGGGGAGAGTGTCATGCAGGGTTGAACTGGAGATGGATGGTGTACTCACAGTTCCAAAGAATTGCACACAGAGTCCAGTGGTAAACCAAATTGCTAGTAACCAGTTGCCTCCGGCAGGTGTATTCGGGTCCCACACCCTGATTTAGCAAATAGGGCTCCCTTCCTCCTGCACTCAGTGTTTGTGTCTTCAATGGGACAACTCCGCTTGAAGCAGGGAAGTCCACTCCTGGTACTTTGCATGTTGGGAGCTGTTGCCCGCGAAATATGACCCTTGGGATCTCTGTGGGTTTTGGCGGACACCCTATCCCCCGCGTTAGGCTTCTGTTTCGCTTTCTGGGCTTACTGAGGAAAAAGGCCTGGAACCTTGTCCCCGGCTGGTCAATTGACAAGGGGCTTGAAACCTTCCTGGCCCTAGGTCCAGGCACCCCGACTGTGCACGGCCTCCGGACCGGATTCCCGCTGTCAGTCTAAGGTCTCCCGCGACCGGATCTCCATCACCTGTGGTCCTGCTTGCGATCTGCCACCTAGTCAGTAGTCCGGTAGTCCAGGGGCCCCAACCCCTGACTCCACTGTCACTACACACTCCTCTCTCCTCAACTGTCAGTACTCTTCTCCTGTCTCCACTCAACTCAGACTTAGACTGTCTTGTTCCCTCCCAGAACACCTCAGGACCGTTAGGTGGGTGCTCCCATCCGCCTGGTCCCGCCCACTGGTGTGTCCCTATTGTCATGGGGGGTGACTAGGCTTTACTGGCTGATGTTGTGCACCTGGGTGTGGGTTTTGTGTTGGTATGACAAGGAGGATGGAGTCTTGCACCTGGGAGATTTGTATAACCTCTGTGACAACCTGGTTTTGCCAGGGCGTCACACTGCGGCTCACATCTGTGTGTTTTTCCTCAGCCGGACTTAGGAAAAAATTGCAACATGCTAGGATTGTCTGCGAGAGCCGTGTCACTCACACTCCTACAAGTGTATGGGTATGAGAGAAACATTGCACTGCACTCGGATGTTATCCAAGTGGAGTGCGATATTCGCACAGGCTGACAATTGAGAAGGTAGGGGGATTAACCCCTCCCTCTCCTCTCCAGCGCCCACCCTTAGCTTTGCAGCTGTGACCCAATCGCAAGACACTCTGCTCACACTCGCAGCAGAGCTTGAGTCGGGGGTCGTTAGCATATTGCATCCGTTGCTCTTACATCGCATGCCATACGCTAATGTTACTCCAGTCTTAGAAGGCAAAGTGCAATAATATGGAGTTTCCGCAGACATGACAATCGTCAATGCTTGCAAAAACTTCCTTTGAAAGAGGGTTTTCCTTTGTCACATCGTTAAATGCCAATGTGACAAAATCCTTGAGAGCTGATGTGTTTACATGGCCACCATGTTCTTGACACAGGTCTTTCAGAGCTACCTTCATGTGGTTACTGTTCGAACTGTTGCTGTGCAAAGTATAATGTATGTCGGGTAGTTTTACCCTGCCAGGTCAAAACACTTCGTTACAATATATCAATTTATTTGGATGTAAAAGGGAAAACGATCATTAACCCTTTCCTCACAGGCGATTTTCTATTTTTGCACTTTTATTTTTAAATCACCTTCTTCCAAGAGCTACAACTTTTTTATTGTTCCATCCACATAAATACATGACTGATTTTTATGTTGCTGGACGACTTGTGCTTTTGATGTGATGTACAGGAAAGCAAGGAAAAGCTTTCAAGTGCGGCAAAATAGCAAAAACTGCACAATTCTGCGATTGTTTTTTTTCTCTTTATTATACTCACTATATGGTAAAACTGACCTGGCAATGTGATTTTCTAGGTCAGTATGATTATGCAGGTACCAAACATGTATTTCTTTTTTTTAAGTGGTGAAAAAAGAATTATAAATTTGAACATTAAAATTCGCTAGTGTCACCAGGTTCTGAGACATATTGTTTTTAATATTTGGTCATTTGGCTTATGTGAGGGGTTACTTTTTCCACCCAAAGCTGACATTTTTATGGATATCATTTTGGGTTAGATATGATATTTTGATAGCCTCTTATTGCATTTTATTGCAGTATTGCAGCATATAAAAAAAAATCATAATTATGGCACTATGATTTTCTTACTCATTACACCATTTACCCATCAGGTTAATACATTTTATACTATGATAGATCGGATGTTTATGAATGAAGCAGTACCAAATATGTTAATTTAGAATTTTTCTCTTCCTTTTTAATGGGAGAAAGAGTGAGCGATTTGAACTTTTATATTTTTTAAACAATTTTTTTCACTTTTTACTGTATTTGTCACTCTCCTTAGGGAACTTGAATCTAGAATATACAGCAACACCACAGTTTTGCTATGTATAGCAAAAATTCACAGTCTCCTATGAATGCCAGCTACAGGCTGGCATTCACAGGAGTACCAATATGACAGACATGGCAGTCTTCAGCAGACCCCACCCATCATGGCAACCCATCAGTGTCTTGCGATGGACATTGCAAAGGGCACATAGAATGACACACCCTCCAGACAGCCTGTCATAAATAACATTCATGTAACCAGAATCGGACTGGCTACCGGAGAAACCTCCAGTAATTCCAGTCCTGGCTGAACTCAGGGTTTGTAGGACTGAATCATGAGCGCCGACTGATTCCCTGGTACAGTACATGTCACAGCTGTGGACAGGCCGGGCTGAACTCCGGAGCTCAGGTAAGAGCTCTGGAGTTCAGACCAGCCTGTCCACAGCTATCATGAACTGAACCGCAATCGCCAGGGAATCAGTCGGCGCTCACGTTTCAGTCCTGCAAACCCTGAGTTCAGTCCAGGCTGCACTCCGGAGCTCAGGTGAGAGCTCCAGAGTTCAATCCAGGTAACCGCAGCCAGGACTGGTATTACTGGAGGTTCCTCCGGTAGCAAGTTTGATTCTACATGTAATAATTTAACAGTCATGGGTGGAGCTCCACTCTACCCACAATTGTTAGAAGCCGATGATGGCTGAATATCACAGCCAGTATCTGCTAGAAAAGATGCAGGGTTAGCTTGCGAGTCCATATCAAAATCAGGGAGCCAACACATGATGTACCCAAAGATCAGATGATGGGAAGGGGTTAAAGTCTCCACTTCAATAAACTATTTACTGCATTATCTTGCACCATAATGATGTTGAACCACTGAGTTCCAAACTGCAGAAAACTATAATATTTTTTGCTGCAGGAAAAAAAAGTAACAGATGTGTTAAATTGGCCACTCTTATATTTAATGTGACCTGCAGATTAAAGGAGATGATTCAATCAATAGGAGCTTTTCTTTTCAATTCTCTTGGAAAAACAAGTAGTTCTTGGCACTGGAACAAGACACAATTTCTGGCAACAATTGAAAAGTACTGACAGAAATAGACTTCTGGCGTTGTGGCTACCTGGGACCATGTATCCATTAAGCAATTAATTCTATGTCTGTTGAACCCAGCCCACATATTGGGAGCCTTTGAAAACTCTGAAGGCGTCATTTCAATCTCCCTTGAAGGAGAATAGAACCCTGCAGTAGGCTCCCTGACCAGTATAATGCCAGCCCCCATTGTTGTCTTGCATGGGGCAACTCCTCAACATGTATGCCATTCATCCACAAATCAAACACATAAATCTGTGCTTGTCTTGGCTTGACATCTAGATCTGTATTGCTGCTTTCCATGAGCAGGGTACCCCCTCTAATTGATCTTCATACCAGAGTACAGGATTTGATTCTGGAGTAGCTGCAGGGGAAGGGGGGGGGGGTTCTGAGGCTCCATAGATTCCTTCTCATCTCTCGTATTGCTTGTCATAGTTCATGGGCCCAGTCTGGTTTGACTTTAGGCACCTTCAAATAGGGTGCTTCATGCCTGCAGTCTATACCCACCAGTCAGGGCTTTTTGCTCTCTAACTCTCTTTTCTGTTCCAGAAAAGCTCATATTAGGATTGTAGGGTAACATTTTTTCAGAGCCTATCACATGTACAGTAAGTGTCTCTCAGGCCCATAACCAGCTGATCCCTTAATACTTCGTCCAGGGAGCCTAATCCCCTATATTCACCTTTGGTTTTCTTAGTGATGTCAGCCGTTACTTCCTGCAGTGTATTCACATATTTGGCCACCATTTCCCCCCTTGTCTAAACCCGAAGAAAGAGCCGAATGCATAAATGACTTCCATTAGTTGTATCACCATACATGTCTTCTAAAATCTGGATCACTTTATCTACAGTATCACGGCCCCAAGGTTGCCTGAATATGACTGTCTGTCGGGCCTCTCCGTCTAGAGTTCACAAAGCTATCTCAGCCTATAAGGCGGGTGTAACAGGGTGCATCCGTAAAATGATCTTTAAGCATTCAACCCAGTCCCACAACAGTAGATTATCCCTCTTTGTTATGTTGCTGAGCATAGCTCCAAGGGGACGGATACCACTATGGACTCATTTACCTCCATTTTTGCTCTTGAATGTTGTATCCTACCAACTACTGCAAGTGTTAACAAGGACAAGGATGCAAAACTGCAGACATTGAAGAGACAGTGGTAGTTGAACCAGCAACAATTTATTTGCTCATCAGCGCAGCCGTCTACCAGGAAATTTTTGAACAATTCATACTTCTGTCTGCTGACAAGCTTTTTGGACATGGAAATTTCATTTTCCAGCAGGACTTGGTACCTGTCCTCACTGCCAAAAGTGCCAATACCTGTTTTAATAACCACAGTATCACTGTGCTTGATTGGCCAGCAAACTTGCTTGACCTAAACCCCATAGAGAATCTATATACAAGATGCACTTGAATACAGGGGGATGTCAGCATACGTAATTCTGCCCAATATGAAGTGAAACAATTAATAGTAATATAAAATAATAATTATAATTAATACATTAATATTACCATTGTGCAGAATTATATTCAGTCTTTAGGTTCAGCCCTCCACACCAGTCACTGTCTCTCATGTGGCCCCATGTGACAATGAACTGCCTCCTTGACCTAGAGCAAACTTGTCATTAGAAACCATCAACTCTGTGTTTACTTACAGCTGAATTCTTTGTTATTGCAATGGATCATAATTAATATCGACAACCATTGCACTAGTATAATGTTTTCTTTGTGTTGTGCCTCTTGCAATGTAAAGCTTGTATTATATTACTATTTCAGTTAAGTTAGAAAAATACATTTCCATAATCTGCAGCAAGACGGTTAATATAAGTTGAACCCATAAAGTACGATTTATTAACATTAAATATGTTTGCAGTTTTTCTTTTTGAGATTAGTTTAATGGTGAAATTTCCAGCGGACCTGTCTGGCTTATTCCTCATCAGATCTTTGCCGAGCCTCGCGCAGTCTTATTGCAGACAGAATGTCTCCTTGCTTACAAACATTAATGCATCACCTTTCACATATCTTTGAGACATCTCATTCTGTTTGCTACTAAACCACTTGAAGACTTTAATTCTCTTCGAAGTGTATTGTAGCATCACAAGCAGCGCATTTTATCTGGATGCTGAAGAACAATTATAGGAGGATTTTCATGATGGTACAGATGCATTTTCCAGACATGTTTGATTATGTATTGATGAAAAGCTTGGGATGGGCTGAAACGCGTCCAAATACTACATTATATGTTATGCTGAAATAAATAAGTTGTATTGAAGCTGTGAGTGCCAGAAATTTCTATGATGTGCACCAATGGAATACGGGTGTGCCAATCCCTCATATACAGCATTATGGTTTCTTAAAGGGAACATGACAGGAGTAATATGCACCCCCCCCGAACCACGAGCAGTTCTGGGTGTATATTTCTAATCCCTGTCTAACCAGGTCCCAGGTTATAGTAGCAAACATAAAGAGATCTTTAGAAAAAGTATTTATAAAGATCCTTTATGAGATGCTAATGAGCGCAGGGACTAGTCAGTCTATGTGCAGCAAGTTGGGAAAATTTGTACATTTTCATCAGCAGTAGTAAATGGAAAAGTGTTTTTTTTTTCACGTCTACTGTAGGTCAGTGGTCATTGGTTAATTGGTTCTAAAAAAAACCTTTAATTCATATTGTTATTTTTTTTATCTTGTATTCAATTGATACTTCAAAAGAGCCATTTTCAAAGTTTACTTAAAGATGTTGTCCATTACTTTAACATCGATGGCCTATTCTTAAGATAAGTCATCAATGTCTGATCGGCTGTCGTCCGCCACCTGTCAACTTCATCAATCAGCTACTCTTGGTGCCAACAGTGGCAGAAGGCAGCAAAAAATGCTCAATTCCAGAACTGCCCTGTCAACTGATAGTGGCCACAGCAGGATACTGCACATCTGCCTCCCATTCAAATCAACTGTAGGAGATTTGCAGTATCCAACCGCAGAAGGCTATGAAAAGACAGGAGAGCACCAGGACTGAGCATTTGCAGCTACCAGCTGCTCAAGGAGGAACTGAGAATAGCAAATCGCGGTAGACGCCAGTTGTCAGACCCCGGACAATCAGACATTGATGACCTACCCTAGGGATTGGTGACACAAGGCAACAAAATTTCAAAAGTTATCTGGTTCAGAAATCAAATTAGCCATTTCTTATTGATTTTGATGCGCTGAATTCAAATATGACAAGGAAAACTCTTATTCGGCTCTAGTTTCCATGAGATCGAAGAGTTTATGTTTTACTATTACAAAAATTAATAAATAATTATAACATCCAGATATTACTTCTACAAATATAAAACTGCACATGTATTGTCAAACAAATTTTATTAGATGTATTCAGAGAAAACTCAAGTGTATTAAAATCTACCATATAATTAATTAATTCACATGTCTTAGCATTTTGAACAATTATAATTTTTACTATTAGTATACAGTTAGGTCCAGAAATATTTGGACAGTGACACAAGTTTTGTTATTTTAGCTGTTTACAAAAACATGTTCAGAAATACAATTATATATATAATATGAGCTGAAAGTGCACACTCCCAGCTGCAATATGAGAGTTTTCACATCCAAATCGGAGAAAGGGTTTAGGAATCATAGCTCTGTAATGCATAGCCTCCTCTTTTTCAAGGGACCAAAAGTAATTGGACAAGGGACTCTAAGGGCTGCAATTAACTCTGAAGGCGTCTCCCTTGTTAACCTGTAATCAATGAAGTAGTTAAAAGGTCTGGGATTGATTACAGGTGTGTGGTTTTGCATTTGGAAGCTGTTGCTGTGACCAGACAACATGCGGTCTAAGGAACTCTCAATTGAGGTGAAGCAGAACATCCTGAGGCTGAAAAAAAAGAAAAAATCCATCAGAGAGATAGCAGACATGCTTGGAGTAGCAAAATCAACAGTCGGGTACATTCTGAGAAAAAAGGAATTGACTGGTGAGCTTGGGAACTCAAAAAGGCCTGGGCGCCCACAGATGACAACAGTGGGGGATGATCGTCGCATACTTTCTTTGGTGAAGAAGAACCCGTTCACAACATCAACTGAAGTCCAGAACACTCTCAGTGAAGTAGGTGTATCTGTCTCTAAGTCAACAGTAAAGAGAAGACTCCATGAAAGTAAATACAAAGGGTTCACATCTAGATGCAAACCATTCATCAATTCCAAAAATAGACAGGCCAGAGTTAAATTTGCTGAAAAACACCTCATGAAGCCAGCTCAGTTCTGGAAAAGTATTCTATGGACAGATGAGACAAAGATCAACCTGTACCAGAATGATGGGAAGAAAAAAGTTTGGAGAAGAAAGGGAACGGCACATCATCCAAGGCACACCACATCCTCTGTAAAACATGGTGGAGGCAACGTGATGGCATGGGCATGCATGGCTTTCAATGGCACTGGGTCACTTGTGTTTATTGATGACATAACAGCAGACAAGAGTAGCCGGATGAATTCTGAAGTGTACCAGGATATACTTTCAGCCCAGATTCAGCCAAATGCCGCAAAGTTGATCGGACGGCGCTTCATAGTACAGATGGACAATGACCCCAAGCATACAGCCAAAGCTACCCAGGAGTTCATGAGTGCTAAAAAGTGAAACATTCTGCAATGGCCAAGTCAATCACCAGATCTTAACCCAATTGAGCATGCATTTCACTTGCTCAAATCCAGACTTAAGACGGAAAGACCCACAAACAAGCAAGACCTGAAGGCTGCGGCTGTAAAGGCCTGGCAAAGCATTAAGAAGGAGGAAACCCAGCGTTTGGTGATGTCCATGGGTTCCTGACTTAAGGCAGTGATTGCCTCCAAAGGATTCGCAACAAAATATTGAAAATAAAAATATTTTGTTTGGGTTTGGTTTATTTGTCCAATTACTTTTGACCTCCTAAAATGCGGAGTGTTTGTAAAGAAATGTGTACAATTCCTACAATTTCTATCAGATATTTTTGTTCAAACCTTCAAATTAAACGTTACAATCTGCACTTGAATTCTGTTGTAGAGGTTTCATTTCAAATACAATGTGGTGGCATGCAGAGCCCAACTCGCAAAAATTGTGTCACTGTCCAAATATTTCTGGACCTAACTGTATGCTATTTCACAGTACAAAATATGTCCTTAGTCACTGGATACTCATCTCCTTTTCACTTGTCTCTTGTATTCAAGCATTAGATTATATCTCTGGTGATTGTTACATTACTCTGGTTATGGTTCCAATTACCCTGATATCTTTTTTCCACAGTCGCAATTTCCTGGTGAAATCGTTCACCGTGCTCATCACTCACTACTCCGCAGTTTGCTGCAAAGAAGTCTAGATGCGAATGCAAGAGATGAATCTTTAATGACATGTTGCAGCCAAGATTATGATACACCTGAAGAAGATTTTCCACCAGCTCTTTATAGTTGTCTGACTTGGTGTTTCCAAGAAAATTTGTTACCACTAACTGGAATGCTACCCATGCAGCCTTTTCCTTGCCACTCAGTAAACGGTGAAACTCCTCATTTTGCAGAAGCACACAAATCTGAGGACCAATGAAGACTCCTTCCTTTATCTCTGCTTCACTCAACCTTGGAAATTTACAAATTAGATACTTGAATGCTTCTGCATTTTTGTCCATTGCCTTTACAAAGTTCTTCATGAGACCTACCTTGATATGCAATGGAGGTAACAGAATTTTCTGTGGTTCGACAAGGGCTGGATGAAGAACATTTTTAGTCCCCAGCTGTAGTGAATTATTGAGGGGCCAGTCTCTTTTCTTGTACTGTTCTTGTCTTGCTCGACTGTCCCATTCACATAGGAAACAACAGTACTTTGTATAACCAACCTGGAGACAAAGCACGAGGGCAACCATTTTTAAGTCACCACAGAGGAACTGATCTTGATCCTTGTCCTGATCTCCTATTTTGCAACCAAAATACAGGTTGTAGGCTTTCTTAACCAAAAGAGTCAAGTTTCGCTTTTGTGACTCAAAAGTCACTTCACCACAGATATAGCAGAATGATGATATCAGTCGACTGCTGAAAATGCTGTGTGACTGATAGAGGGAGAACATGCGCTTTTTATAGAGTTGTATGATGCAAGCTTCATTAAGATTGCAAAATCTTTCCTTCTTTGGCATCTACCATTGGTTATTTAGAGATGATGAAATATTGGTGACTCAATTCATTAGTCATTTGGAGATGATGCAATATTGCTGAAGCAATCCATTAGTCAGTTGGATGGTGCAAAATTGATGATGCAAGGCTGATGATGTATTCCTTGCCTAGCGTTGTATCAAAGGCTGTGAGAAATATGGCTGTGAGAAATATTTACGCACCCCTGCATCATAAAAACTAGAGTCAATTTCAAAATTTAAGCATCATTTTCATTTTCAGCACCCCAAAATTAGTTAAGTCTAACTGTATTCATGTCTGAACCAATTTTGCCGTTGACTAGTGTACTCAATGTTTAAGTAGTGAACAACCTCTTTAACCCCTTCATGACCAATCTACCAATCTACCAATGACGGATCTATCCGTCATGGATCATGTGAGGTTAATCCCCGCCCCCTGCTGTGGGCAGGTTGCGGCGATCCGCGCACATATCAGCTGTTTTCAACAGCTAACGTGTGCCTGCACGTTGCGGGTGAAATCACATTCCACCTGCAACATTTAACACCTTACATCTCGCTGTCTGGCAGCGAAATGTATATGCACACGGCCATTATTTTCACTTACTGCCGCCCCCTCCGGAATTCACGTGCGTGATCACGTTACTTTCGGTGGTTACCATGAAGCACAGGGTCATGTAATGACGCATGTAGCTATCATGAGTCACTTTCGGTTTCACTCGGCCCAGAGCCAAGTGAATCAGAAAGTGATCATATCTGCTGTTTACAGCTGTGTAGCTGTGATCAGCAGATAGGGCAGAGCGATCGCATTGCTGATTGCTATAGCCCCCTAGGGTAACTAGTAAAATGAAATAAAAAAAGTTAAAAAAAAAAGTTTTAAAAAATAAATAAAAGAAAAAAACCTAAAAGTTCAAATCACCCCCCTTTCACCCCATTGAAAATTAAACGGTTAAAAAAAAAATATATATACACATATATTTGGTATCGCCGCGTTCAGAAATGCCTCATCTATAAAAATATAAAATCAATTAATCTGATTGGTAAATGGCGTACCGGCAAAACAATTCCAAACACCAAAATTACATTTTCTTGGTCGTCGCAAGTTTTGCGCAAAATGCAATAACAGGTGATCAAAACGTAGCATCTGCGCAAAAATGGTACCATTAAAAATGTCAGCTCGAGAAGCAAAAAATAAGCCTTCACTGAGCCATAGATTCCAAAAAATGAGAATGCTACGGATTTCGTAAAATTGCGCAAAACGTACGCGACTTTTATTGGACAAGCTTGTGAATTTTTTTAACCCCTTATATACAAGTAAACCTATACATGTTTGAGGTCTACAAACTCGTACTGACCTCAGGCATCACAATGACACATCAGTTTTACCATATAGTGAACACGGAGAATAAAACATCCCAAAAACTATTGTGCAATCACACTTTTTTTGCAGTTTTTCCACACTTGGAGTTTTTTTGCTGTTTTCCAGTACACTATATGGTAAAACATAGTTTCATTTAAAAGTACAGTTCGTCCTTCAAAAAACAAGCCCTCATATGGCAAGATTGACAAAAAAATAAAAAAGTTACTGCTCTCTGAAGAAGGGGAGCAAAAAACAAAAACGCAAAAACGGAAAACGCTCTGGGGCTGAAGGAGTTAAATGCAAGAATATAGGTTCAAAAGGTTGAATCTGATGAAGGTGGCCTCTTCCCTTTGTCCAATAAATCAATAAATTAAAGAACAATTATGGGAGAAAGTGGTTCTGTGTCTGCTCTCTTCTTCCAATTTTTGGGCAATAGCCATGTTCGCCAGAGTCTTTTTTTTTAAAAAAAAAAATACTCAGCTTTAACCCCTTAACGACCTTGGACGTACTGAGTACGTCATGGTGACATGGTGCTAAACGACCCATGACGTACTCAGTACGTCCTGGCGAAATCGCGGTCCCGGAGCCCCGTGGAGTGAAATTTGTTTACTTAAACGGTGGATTCGGGAAGGAGGGGACCTCTGCCTGGCCTCAGGAGGGGTGGTGCCTCCTCCCCGAACCTACAGAGGCTGTGATTGGCTGACGAACGCCGCTCAGCCAATTACAGCCACTGTAATGTTCCAGCCATTGAAAATGGCTTGAACATTGAAATCCAGCCCTGATCAGTGCTGCTGTAGCACTGGCCATTGGCTGGAGCTGGGTGATCGATGCTTCACCCACCCCCAGCTCTGATTGGAGAGACCGGTCTTGTGACCGCTCTCTCCAATCAATGTGGATCTGCGGCCTGTGACCGTCCCTGGAAGCCGAGGAGAGCGGTAAGTTGCTGTCCCCGCCGACCGCCCCTGTCCCCGCCGCCCGCGTCCCCGCTGCCCGCCCCGCCGCTGTCTCCGATCGCCCCGCCGCTGCTCCCGATCCACCGCTGTCCCCGCCGCTGTCTCCGATCGCCCCGGCGCCATGCTCCCGCTCCACCGCTGTCCCCGCCGCTGTCTCCGATCCCCCCGCCATGCTCCCGCTTCACCGCCGCTGTCTCCGATCCCCCCCGCCATGCTCCCGCTCCACCGCCGCTGTCTCCGATCGCCGCGCCATGCTCCCGCTCCACCGCCGCTGTCTCCGATCGCCGCGCCATGCTCCCGCTCCACCGCCGCTGTCTCCGATCGCCGCGCCATGCTCCCGCTCCACCGCTGTTCCCGCCGCTGTCTCCGCCGCTGTCTCCGATCGCCCCCGGCGCCATGCTCCCACTCCGCCGCTGTCGCCGATCGCCCCGGCGCCATGCTCCCGCTCCGCCGCTGTCGCCGATCGCCCCCGGCGCCATGCTCCCGCTCCACCGCTGTCGCCGATCGCCCCGGCGCCATGCTCCCGATCCACCGCTGTCCCCGCCGCTGTCTCCGATCGCCACGGCGCCATGCTCCCGCTCCACCGCTGTCCCCGCCGCTGTCTCCGATCCCCCCCGCCATGCTCCCGCTCCACCGCCGCTGTCTCCGATCGCCGCGCCATGCTCCCGCTCCACCGCCGCTGTCTCCGATCGCCGCGCCATGCTCCCGCTCCACTGCTGTTCCCGCCGCTGTCTCCGCCGCTGTCTCCGATCGCCCCGGCGCCATGCTCCCACTCCGCCGCTGTCGCCGATCACCCCCGGCGCCATGCTCTCGCTCCGCCGCTGTCGCCGATCGCCCCGGCGCCATGCTCCCGCTCCGCCGCTGTCTCCGATCGCCCCGGCGCCATGCTCCCGCTCCGCCGCTGTCTCCGATCGCCCCGGCGCCATGCTCCCCGCTCCGCCGCTGTCTCCGCCGCTGTCTCCGATCGCCCCGCCGCTGCTCCCGCTCCACCGCTGTCCCCGCCGCCATGCTCGCCACTGTCCCCGCCGCCGTCGCACTCACCTTTTTCAGCCGCTGCTGCCCCCGAATCGGCCCCCACTGTTCCCGATCGGTGGCCGCCGCCGCCGCCTCCTTCATCGGCTGCCCCTTCTCCATCGCCACACCTCCTATCCCTCCATGTGCTGCAAGCCACCCTCCCCCCAAGTGGGGGGAGGGTGGCTTGCAGCACATGTGGGGGGAGGGTGGCTGGCTTGCAGCACATGTGCTGCAAGCCACCCTCCCCCCACATGTGCTGCAAGCCAGCCACCCTCCCCCCACATGTGCTGCCAGCCACCCTCCCCCCACGTGGGAGGAGGGTGGCTTGCAGCACATGTGGGGGGGAGGGTGGCTGGCTTGCAGCACATGTGGGGGGAGGGTGGCTGGCTTGCAGCACATGTGGGGGGAGGGTGGCTGGCTTGCAGCACATGTGGGGGGAGGGTGGCTTGCAGCACATGTGGGGGGAGGGTGGCTGGCTTGCAGCACATGTGCTGCAAGCCACCCTCCCCCCACATGTGCTGCAAGCCACCCTCCCCCCACGTGGGGGGAGGGTGGCTTGCAGCACATGTGGGGTTAGGGTGGCTTGCAGCACATGTGGGGGGAGGGTGGGTGGCTTGCAGCACATGTGGGGGGAGGGTGGGTGGCTTGCAGCACATGTGGGGGGAGGGTGGCTGGCTTGCAGCACATGTGGGGGGGAGGGTGGCTGGCTTGCAGCACATGTGGGGGGAGGGTGGCTTGCAGCACATGTGGGGGGAGGGTGGCTGGCTTGCAGCACATGTGCTGCAAGCCACCCTCCCCCCACATGTGCTGCAAGCCAGCCACCCTCCCCCCACATGTGCTGCAAGCCACCCTCCCCCCACGTGGGGGGAGGGTGGCTTGCAGCACATGTGGGGTTAGGGTGGCTTGCAGCACATGTGGGGGGAGGGTGGGTGGCTTGCAGCACATGTGGGGGGAGGGTGGCTGGCTTCAGCCACCCTCCCCCCACATGTGCTGCAAGCCAGCCACCCTCCCCCCACATGTGCTGCAAGCCAGCCACCCTCCCCCCACATGTGCTGCAAGCCAGCCACCCTCCCCCTACATGTGCTGCAAGCCACCCTCCCCCCGGGGCCCCCCCTCCTCCATGTGCCATCTCTCTCTCCCATCAGACTCTGCCCCCCTCCCCGATCTGCTGCCTGCTCTCTCCCATTTTCCATCTACTGCCCCCTCTCACCCTCCTCGATCTGTTGCCTCCTTCATCTGCTGCCTCTTCTGTCTGCTGTGATCCTGCTGCCTAGATCCATCCTGTAAGGTAGGTATCCCCATCTTACCTCCCCCCCCCATCTTCTGCCGCTCCTCCATCCGCTGCGCCATTTCCCATCATCCATCCGCTGCGCCCTTTCCCATCCTCTGCCGCTCCTCCACCCGCTGCGCCCTTTCCCATCTTCCATCCGCTGCGCCCTTTCTCATCTGCCGCCCCGCCCTCTCGCATCGCATTATCCAGCGCAGTTGCTCGCTTCCAGACTGCAGTGGATGATGCGATGCGAGACTCGTGCATTGCTCTCACGTTTGGCACTGGTCTTGGCAGGCGCTCATTTTTTTTTTTTTTTTCTACTGATGTCTGTATTTTTTATTTCGCCAAACTAATTTTTTTTGTATGGGGGGGTCTAGTTTCCAAAATGGGATCACATGTGGGGGAGCTCCATTGTTTAGGCACCTCAGGGGGTCTCCAAATGAAACATGGCGTCTGCTAATAATTCCAATCAATTTTACTGTGAAATGGCGCTCCCTCTCTTCTGAGCCCCGCCGTACGCCCAAACAATTGATTTCCACCACATATGAGGTATCGTCGTACTCAGGAGAAATTGCACAATACATTTTATGGTGCATTTTTTCCTGTTACCCTTGTGGAAAAAAAAGCTACCTGTTTGAAAAAACAATTTTGTGGTAAAAAAAATAAAATATTTTCACGGCTCAACATTACAAACGTTTGTGAAGCCTCCAGGGGTTCAAAGTGCTCCCTAAACAGCTAGATAAATTCCATGAGGGGTCTAGTTTCCAAAATGGGGTCAATTGTGGGGGAGCTCCATTGTTTAGGCACTTCAGGGGGTCTCCAAACGCAACATAGCGTCCGCTAATAATTCCAACCAATTTTGCTGTGAAATGGCGCTCCTTGCCTTCCGAGTCCTGCCGTGCGCCCAAACATTTGATTTCCACCACATATGGGGTATCTGCGTACTCAGGAGAAAATGCACAATACATTTTATGGTGCATTTTTTCCTGATACCCTTGTGATAAAAAAAGCTACCTGGACCTGGTTGAAGCAACAGTTTTGTCGTAAAAAAAATTTTTTTTCTTTTCACGGCTCAACGTTATAAATTTCTGTGAAGCCCCCAGGGGTTCAAAGTGCACATCAAACATCTAGAAAAAATATTTGAGGGCTCTAGTTTCCAAAATGGGGTCACTTATGGGGGAGCTCCATTGTTTAGGCACCTCGGGGAGTCTTCAAACCCGACATGGCGTCCGCTAATGAGTGCAGCTAATTTTGCACTCAAAAATTCAAATGGCGCTCCTTGCCTTCCGAGTCCTGCTGTGTGCCCAAACATTTGATTTCCACCACATATGGGGTATCTGCGTACTCAGGAGAAAATGCACGATACATTTTATGATGCATTTTTCCTGATACCCTTGTGAAAATACTAATTTTTATGGCTAAAGTAACATTTTTGTGTTAAAAAAGTAAAATTTTCATTTTTTCGTCTACATTGCTTTGGTTGCTGTGAAGCTCCTAAAGGGTTAATAAACTTCTTGGATGTGGTTTTGAGCAGAGTGAGGGGTGCAGATTTTAGAATTGGGTCACTTTTGGGTATTTTCTGTCGCCTAGGTTTCTCAAATCACTCCAAATGTGATGTGGTACCTAAAACATTTTTTTTTGTAAATTTTGTTGGAAAAATGAGAAATTGGTGATGAACTTTGAACCCTTCTAACTTCCTAACGGAATTTTTTTTTTTTCAAAAATTGCGCTGCTGTAAAGTAGACATGTGGGAAATGTTATTTAGTAACTTTTTTGTGACATATCTCTCAGATTTATGGACATAAAATTTCAAATTTTGAAAATTGCAAAATTTTCAAAATTTTCGCCAAATTTCCGATATTTTCACAAATAAACGCAAAACATATCGGCCTAAATTTACCACTGACATGAAGTACAATATGTCACAAAAAAACAATCTCAGAATCGCCAGGATCCGTTGAAGTGTTCCAGAGTTATAACCTGTCAAAGTGACACTGGTCAAAATTGCAAAAAATGGCCGGGTCTTTAAGGTGAAAACAGGCTGGGGGCTGAAGGGGTTAAGTAAAAGACAGTAGTTTGAAAGCAGCTGAACACATGTGACGCCCTGGCAAAACCAGGTAGCCACAGAAAGAGTTAATCCTCCTTGGCAGCTACACAATCCCCACACAGATGTACACCAGCCAATCAGGCCCTACTCACCCCCTCCCCAGGAAAAAGGGAGGGGGGCAAGAGGAGCTAAGGAAGTGGAGAGAGTTTTAGTTTCAGTTGTGCAGTAGTCACTGAAGCGCTGACAAGGGAAGCTTGGAGCTCTCCAGGAGAAGGTGGTAGCCGGGGTTGGAGCCCTGGACTACCGGACTAGGTGGCTGTGAGGGCCACAGGCGATGGAGATCCGATCGCGGGGATCCTGAGGCGACCAGTACAGGGTTGTAGCTCGTCAGTGCCGAGAGAGGGACCCGATCTGGAGGCCGTTCAAGAGGACTAGTCCAGACAAGAAAGAGACAGACAGAGTGTGGAAAGAAGGGCCCTGGCTGTACATCTGGGTGTGGGACCCAAAGACACCCGCCAAAGGTGACCGGCCATTTGGCAAGTTGGTTGACAAAACAGACTCTGTGTTTCCTGACCCTACACATGAAAGCAGCCTTATCCAGTATCCAGTACCAGGACAATCGAACTGTAAGTGTGCTGATCCCTGCAAGCCCTGCCACCACCACACCACAACTCCCAATTGGGCCCCGGGACTACAACTCCCCTACCCGTGGAGGAGATCCCACCTTGCTGCCCCACACCATCAGTCCCGGGCACGGTCCCCAGGGGCAGCGGCGGTGCCACCATTTCATCACCGCAACCCACTGGTGGCGTCACAGACAATCTCCCTTTACATATTCCCCTTTTGGTGTGGAGCCTGGGATCACAGACCTGGTCACGCCACTATGATACCTCAAGAAGTGACCCAATTTTCCCAGTTCTGAGTATCCCCTATCCCTGGGCGACACACACATATTGCGTAAATATTTTGCACATTATCAATTTCCCCATACCCAGTGTAATCTCTCTGCTCATAAGCAAAAAGTTTCACACAGTTGTCAAAATAGAGAGACAACAGAGAGCTCGACTGCAGGCAACTTAAGTGTCTTTTTTATTAAAGCCTTCCTGACATATATCATACTGGTACATTGTATTTCAGGTCCCACTCTTTGATGAGGCTGGCTTAGAAATTGAGTCTGCATCTTTGCCAGTTGATGATGGCAATATTATCCAGCTATTATTCTAATCTAACAGCCATAAGGGGATCAAAGTTCTACCCACAGCTGTTAACCTGTTAATTACCACTGTCAGTCTGTGATGGGTGGTCATGACAGTCAGGGGTCTACTAAATGTCTGAAGCTGGCATTCATAGCAGACCATGACTTTTGCTATATACAGAAGCACTGTGGACTTTCTGTGTACAGTATAAGCGATCAGATAATCACAGATTATAGTCAATATACTCTACATGTTTTAATCACACCATTTTATCCACATCAAAAAAGAAGAAACAAAATCAATTTTAAAATGCATATATGTGCTATGACTAAGTTTCTTAAAGTTTGATCTATTAAAATATAATTTGAACAAACTCGATGGGTAAATGCTGTAATGAGACAAGACACCAAAATACCAGAATTGCAGTATTTTGACCACCCCAACATATGGAAAAAAAAAACAATAAGAGAAGATAATATCTATCCTAAAATGGTATCAATAAAAGCTCAAGGCACAAAAAATAAGCTCTCCCACAGGTGCATTGACAGAAAATTGAAAATGTTTTGAAACATGGTGCCAAAAGCAAAACATTTTTTAATGAATTTCATTTTTTTTTCTTCATCGTTTTTAAAAAGATAACTATACATTATCGGTATAATTCTATTCATACTTACCTGAAAAATCCTATTCCGAGGTCATTTTTTACTGTATAAGGAATGCTGTGAAAAGAAATCCCAAAATACAATTGCAGAATTGTGCTTTTTTGACATTTTGCTACACTTGGAATTTTTTCCGCCTTTCCAGTATATTACATGATGAAATAGATGATGTTGTTCAAAAGATCAACTCGTTCTTGAAAAAAGCAAGCTCTCATATAGCTATGTAAATTGAAAAATAAAAACGTTATGGCTCTTGTGAAAAAATGGACGAAAAACAAAATAAAAGTATGTTTTTAGTTTTCCTTATTATTTATATATATTTTAGAAAGGTTTTCTTTCTATCTTGGTCTTTTTTACTTCATAGCATTTTTCAAGACGTTAAAGGCTCTCTTTTAAAAAATCTTAAAGATTTTCCATGTGCCATCTTTTTAATTAATTATTAAAAGGTTTCATTGCCAGTGGGCAGTCATGTTGTATGGCTGTGCGCTGTCACTTCAGATGTAGCAGAGCTGGAATCATCATGGGTCCTTGTGGGGATTACGTTGGACCTGGGAGTTTTGGGGGTTACTAAAGGGGTGAAAGAGGGAAGGAGTTTGCATTTTATTTGGGTGTTTATTTCTTTTCACTTACAGATTAGTAATGGGGGGATTTTATAGACACCTCACATTACTAATATAGGGCTTAGTGGCAGCTGTGAGCTGTTATTAACCCCTTATTACTCTGATTGCCACCACACCAGGGATGAGCCGGGTAAAGTTCTGGGATTGTTGCATCTAATGGATGTGAAAATCCTGAGCAGCTGCAGGCTGCTATTTTTAGGCTGGAGGGCCCCAATAACCATGGGTCTCCCCAGCCTGAGAATACCAGCTATCAGATGTCTGCTTTATAATAGCTGGATATCAAAATTGGGGAAGACCACACGCAGTTTTTTAAAATTATTTATGTAAATATTTTTTTTAAACAAAAAGGACTGGGGACAGACTAGGGTTGGACCCAATGGATGGCCACATAGGGGTGGAGCCGATCCAGCCCATTAGATGACAGCCAGGGAGGAGGGGTCAGACAGTCAGTAAGTGGAAGTGAGAGGAGATGGACATAACCGTACTGACGGGGGAGGGTAGCGGTGACCTGTGGGCCTAGGCGTGTGGTTGCCGGTGGAGTACGGCAAAGTACTCCCGGAACCATAGCACCAACGGGGTACAGAGACCTAGAGAAGGCAAATGCTCCAGGCAGACCTGATAAAATCTGCACAGTGAGGGGACCATCCAGGACCTCACTGACTGTAAAGTCTGGGGGCACCAGCAGTGACGGGAGAACAAGGGACCAGAACAGAACACCAACCTTACGGGTTCAAACTGCCTTCCATACGGACCAGAGACTGAAAGACTACCAGGAGGGGACCCCCAGATGCTTTATTATCATTCCCTGTACATAACCCCTTTCAAGCGACCCCCAGGGTCACGGAATTGGGCAATGGTCACCCAGTGAACTGCTTCCCGTAAATACCCTCAGAGACCTGGGGTGAGTCAATTCTAGTCACTTCAAAATGATTCATAATAGAATTAGCATAAATAGCAGGGGGAAGATGGACAGGCAGGGGGGCGGGAATCACTATGAATACCCACCCCAGCTATCAGCTGATCGGCAGCTGCTGCCACTCGAAAAACTACTCATTTTACTTTACTTGCTTGCAGGGGCATAACTACCGCGATCGCAGTGGTCGCCATTGCGACGGGGCCCGCAGCGTTTGGGGCCCACCCTGCAGATCAGCAGCCAGCTACCTCTCTATAAGAGAGGTAATGCGCTGATCAGTGGCAGACCATGCTATCGGTATGCACCCGTGAGTCAGGGGGGCCCGGTGTCAGTGGCGGCGAAGAGAAACCGGGCCCCCCTCACCCTTCATCGCACACAGCAATGATGAAAAATGAAGAGGAGCGCTCCGTTCCATTTTTCTTCATTCTCCCCCTGTTCCTGCGCTCGCAGAGCATGGTGACGTTATCACTGCATCCTGCTGAGCTGAAACAGCAGAGCACAGGATGAGAGGAAGCTGACCAGAGCAACGGGGGAACGAGGAGTGGTGAGAGGACAGCGCAGTGCCTGACAGCTTGTGCAATTATTGTACCGGGGCACAGAGGGGAGGGGGCCCTGGCAACTAAAGGAGGGCCATACATGTAATAAGTATTATATATATCTGGGGTTTGACCCACTCACCAGAAAACTGCTTAGTGCCGATCAGCCCCGGAACCAGTAAGAGACCCTCCTATGTTCCTGTGCAGATCTGCAGGACACTCTGCCCCTCCCCCTGCTATGAGCCAGGGGAGAAGATGGAGGCCGCAGCTAAAGAAGAGCAGCTGATTTCTGCAGGAGTGGACGTCAGAGCTGAGGGAACAGCAGGAAGATGCAGGCCGCTCCACATTCACAGCAGGAGAGGAGGAGCAAGAAAAACTCCACAGGTCATCAGCAACTTATGAAGAAATAGAGGTGAGTATATACTTATTGAATCTGTCTGTTTGCTTTTACACACATGCCTATGTTGCTTGTCTATATATATAATTGCCTTATTCTGTCTGTCTGTCTGTCTGTCATGCTCCAAAATTGTGTCCTTACGGTGACATTGTGTCCTTACGGTGACACAAAGCTGATTGGCCGCTGGGCTTGCCATGGCCCCGCCCCCCCCACGGATTGGCCGCTCGCCCAGGCTGCGCCCCCACACGGATTGGCCAGGCGCTCGCCCAGGCTCCGCCCCCCCCACAGATTGGCCTCTCGCCCCGGCACCCTGCAGGCATTGGCAATTCGGCCACGCCACGCCCCGCCCCCCTCACGCAATGCACGCTAGCTCTGGCCCCGCCCCCCTCCCCCCCGCGCATTCCCCGAACTGACACGGCTGTCACGGAGGTGAGTACTGTACTCCCCCCACCCCCTCCCCCCCCCGCGCATTCCCCGAACTGACACGGCTGTCACGGAGGTGAGTACTGTACTCCCCCCCCTGTCCCCCGTTCGCACGGGAGTGGTGTGGGGGCTCCCATGCGAGCGGGGGACGGGATACGTTGGTAACCATGCTAGCATGGTTACAAGCGCATCAAGGTCCTGCAGCGGCGGAAGATCCACACGCACACACATAACAGCACACACACACACATACAGACACATCAGATCACACTCACTCTCACACACACCTCACACACACATACATCACATCGCATCCACACACTCACAGCATCCGGCGATATTGCTTGCTTCTCGGCCTCGATACTGTGCTGTTGTGACCTTCCAGGACCTGCCGGAGGATCACATGGCCAGAAGCATGTGGTATCTCCGGATGTTGTGAGTATAAGCGCGTATGTGCGATATCGTCAGTGTCTGTGTGTGTGAGTGTATGCGATCGGGTGTGTGTGACTGTATGCGATCGGGTGTGTGTGACTGTATGCGATCGGGTGTGTGGGACTGTATGCGATCGGGTGTGTGTCAGTGTATGCGATCGGCTGTGTGTCAGTGTATGCGATCGGGTGTGTGTCAGTGTATGCGATCGGGTGTGTGTGAGTGTCGGGATCGGGTGTGTGTGAGTGTATGCGATCGGGTGTGTGAGTGTCGGCAGAGGAGCACGGCATGCTGGAGGAGGCTGGGAGCAGAGAGGCTGATCTTGGGGAAGGCTGGGAGGTGGAGGCTGATGCTGGGGGAGACTGGGAGGGGAAGGCTAATGCTGAAGGAGGCTGGGAGGGGGAGGCTGGGAGGAAGGAGGCTGGGAGGAGAGAGGCTGATCCTGGGGAAGGCTGGGAAGGGGAGGCTGATGCTGAGGGAGGCTGGAAGGAGAGAGGCTGATGCTGGGGGAGGCTGGAAGGAGAGAGGCTGAGGCTGGGAGGAGAGAGGCTGAGGCTGGGGAAGGCTGATGCTGAGGGAGGCTGGGAGGGGAAAGCTGATGCTGGGGAAGGCTGGGAGGACAGAGGCTGGGAGAGGGAGGCTGATGCTGGGTGAGGCTGGAAGGAGAGAGGCTGATGCTGGGGGAGGCTGGAAGAAGAGAGGCTGATGCTGGGGGAGGCTGATGCTGGGGGAGGCTGGGAGGAGAGAGGCTGATGCTGTAGAAGGCTGGGAGGAGAGAGGCTGATTCTGGGGACAGAGAGGAGAGGCTGATGCTGGGAGGAGAGAGGCTGATGCTGGGATGAGAGAGGCTGATGCTGGGAGGAGAGAGGCTGATGCTGGGAGGAGAGAGGCTGATGCTGGGGGAGGCTGGGAGGGGGAGGCTGATGCTGGGGGAGGCTGGGACGAGGGAGGCTGATGCTGGAGGAGGCTGATGCTTGGGGAGGCTGATGCTGGGGGAGGCTGGAAGGAGAGAGGCTGATGCTGGTGGAGGCTGATGCTTGGGGAGGCTGATGCTGAGGGAGGCTGGAAGGAGAGAGGCTGATGCTGGTGGAGGCTGATGCTTGGGGAGGCTGATGCTGCGGGAGACTGGGAGGGGAAGGCTGATGCTGAGGGAGGCTGGGAGGGGGAGGCTGGGATGAAGGAGGCTGGGAGGAGAGAGGCTGATCCTGGGGAAGGCTGGGAAGGGGAGGCTGATGCTGACGGAGGCTGGAAGGAGAGAGGCTGATGCTGGGGGAGGCTGGAAGGAGAGAGGCTGAGGCTGGGAGGAGAGAGGCTGATGCTGGGGAAGGCTGATGCTGAGGGAGGCTGGGAGGGGAAAGCTGATGCTGGGGAAGGCTGGGAGGACGGAGGCTGGGAGGAGAGAGGCTGATCCTGGGGAAGGCTGGGAGAGGGAGGCTGATGCTGGGGGAGGCTGGAAAGAGAGAGGCTGATGCTGGGGGAGGCTGGAAGAAAAGAGGCTGATGCTGGGGGAGGCTGATGCTGGGGGAGGCTGGGAGGAGAGAGGCTGATGCTGGAGAAGGCTGGGAGGAGAGAGGCTGATGCTGGGGACAGAGAGGAGAGGCTGATGCTGGGAGGAGAGAGGCTGATGCTGGGATGAGAGAGGCTGATGCTGGGAGGAGAGAGGCTGATGCTGGGGGAGGCTGGGAGGGGGAGGCTGATGCTGGGGGAGGCTGGGACGAGGGAGGCTGGGAGGAGAGAGGCTGATGCTGGGGGAGGCTGATGCTGGGGGAGGCTGGAAGGAGAGAGGCTGATGCTGGTGGAGGCTGATGCTGGGGGAGACTGGGAGGGGAAGGCTGATGCTGAGGGAGGCTGGGAGGGGGAGGCTGGGAGGAAGGAGGCTGGGAGGAGAGAGGCTGATCCTGGGGAAGGCTGGGAAGGGGAGGCTGATGCTGAGGGAGGCTGGAAGGAGAGAGGCTGATGCTGGGGGAGGCTGGAAGGAGAGAGGCTGAGGCTGGGAGGACAGAGGCTGATGCTGGGGAAGGCTGATGCTGAGGGAGGCTGGGAGGGGAAAGCTGATGCTGGGGAAGGCTGGGAGGACGGAGGCTGGGAGGAGAGAGGCTGATCCTGGGGAAGGCTGGGAGAGGGAGGCTGATGTTGGGGAAGGCTGGAAGGAGAGAGGCTGATGCTGGGGGAGGCTGGAAAGAGAGAGGCTGATGCTGGGGGAGGCTGATGCTGGGGGAGGCTGGGAGGAGAGAGGCTGATGCTGGGGACAGAGAGGCTGATGCTGGGGACAGAGAGGCTGATGCTGGGGACAGAGAGGCTGATGCTGGGGACAGAGAGGCTGATGCTGGGATGAGAGAGGCTGATGCTGGGATGAGAGAGGATGATGCTGGGGACAGAGAGGCTGATGCTGGGGACAGAGAGGCTGATGCTGGGGACAGAGAGGTTGATGCTGCGGGCAGAGAGGCTGATGTTGCGGGTAGAGAGGCTGATGCTGGTGCAGCATGGAGGATGGAGCACATTTGGGAGTGCGCAGCATGGTGGATGGAACACGTTTGGAGTTTGGAAGGGCACAGCATGGCGGATGGAGCACGTTTGGGAGTGCGCAGCATGGCGGATGGAGCACGTTTGGGAGTGCGCAGCATGGCGGATGGAGCACGTTTGGGAGTGCGCAGCATGGCGGATGGAGCACGTTTGGGAGTGCGCAGCATGGCGGATGGAGCACGTTTGGGAGTGCGCAGCATGGCGGATGGAGCACGTTTGGGAGTGCGCAGCATGGCGGATGGAGCACGTTTGGGAGTGCGCAGCATGGCGGATGGAGCACGTTTGGGAGTGCGCAGCATGGCGGATGGAGCACGTTTGGGAGTGCGCAGCATGGCGGATGGAGCACGTTTGGGAGTGCGCAGCATGGCGGATGGAGCACGTTTGGGAGTGCGCAGCATGGCTGATGGAGCACGTTTGGGAGTGCGCAGCATGGGGGATTCAGCACGATGGGGAGTGCGGAGTATGGCGGATGGAGCACGTTTGGGAGTGCGCAGCATGGCGGATAGACCACGTTTTGGAGTGCGCAGCATGGCGGATGGACCACGTTTGGGAGTGCGCAGCATGGGAGATGGAGCACGATGGGGGGTACGCAGCATAGGAGATGGAGCACGATGGGGAGTGCGCTGCATGGGGGATGGAGCACGATGGGGAGTGCGGAGTATGGCGGATGGAGCACGTTTGGGAGTGCGCAGCATGGTGGATGGAGCACGTTTGGGAGTGCGCAGGATGGGAGATGGAGCACAATGGAGGGTGCGCAGCATAGGGGATGGAGCACGTTTGGGAGTGCGCAGCATGGCGGATGGAGCACGTTTGGGAGTGCGCAGCATGGGAGATGGAGCACGATGGGGAGTGCGCAGCATGGCGGATGGAGCACGTTTGGGAGTGCGCAGCATGGGGGATGGAGCACGATGGGGAGTGCGCAGCATGGCGGATGGAGCACGTTTGGGAGTGCGCAGCATGGCGGATGGAGCACGTTTGGGAGTGCGCAGCATGGCGGATGGAGCACGTTTGGGAGTGCGCAGGATAGGAGATGGAGCACGATGGGGGGGTGCGCAGCATAGGGGATGGAGCACGATAGGGAGTGCGCTGCATAGGGGATGGAGCACGATGGGGAGTGCGCTGCATGGGGGATGGAGCACGATGGGAAGTGCACACCTCCCCCCAACACACACACACACACACGCGCGTGCGCACTGCACAACACACCACACACACACATTGGGAACCACAAACAACTGCCCTACACAGACACCCACACACAGACAACGCTGCACACACAAATATACGCACATACCGCACAACACACACATTGCACAAAACATACCTCCCCCCAAAACACAGCACACACACACAAACCGCGCAACACACACACACAACGCTACACACACACAGCGCTCCACAAACAACGCAACACACAAACAACACTGCTCTCACTCCCCATCACACCCCGACAACACCCAGATCATGTACAGCGCCCTACACAAACACTTGGTAACTACACACAACAACATCTATATATATATATATATATATATATATAACAAAAATCATACATGAACTACACAATACGTAAATTCTAGAATACCCGATGCGTAGAATCGGGCCACCTTCTAGTACTGTATATAATTGTGCGTGTGTGTGTGTGTGTGTGAATGTATATTTGATGTGTGTATGTGAATATGTGCATACAGTATATGTATCTCTGTGCATAAATAGCATGTGTATATAATATATATATCTATATATATATATCTATATATATATATATAAAATGTGTGTGTGTTTACATAGTATATGTACGTGTGTGTGCGTGTGTTTATCCTCAGAACCAGCAATTCCTCTTTGCTACTGCAATGGTCTATGTTTGCAGCAGTGATGTCATGACTAAAACATGTGATTGCTTGAGCCAATCACTGAGCTCAGCTGTCATGCCATGGTAGATGGTCACAGTTGCGGAGCCCTGTGATTAGCTAAAGTGGTCATGTGTGACATTATTACTGCAGCCTGTAAACGTAGATGGAGCAGCACAGAGACATCACTGGACCAGGTGAGAAGGAGTAACTCTGATTTTATTTTTTCCAAGTACTAGATGTTCAGCACAACAAAACTTAAAATGTTAAAATGGAAGACTCCAAGAGGCAGGGGGAGGTGTGGGAAGGGTTCAGGAGGGCAGCATGATCAATTCTTGCACAGGGGCCCTTTGCTCTCAGTGTCCGCATCCACCCCTGGAGGTTTGGGGGGGGGGTTTTATCCGTGAGAACATGGCGCCAAAGGCCTATGGGGGTGCATGACACGGTATGCGG
Organism: Anomaloglossus baeobatrachus; assembly: GCF_048569485.1. Classification (NCBI taxonomy): domain Eukaryota; kingdom Metazoa; phylum Chordata; class Amphibia; order Anura; family Aromobatidae; genus Anomaloglossus; species Anomaloglossus baeobatrachus. Next base: position 546,464,388 of record NC_134356.1, read on the forward strand.
GCTGTATAATACAATATGAAAGACACCCTATACATATTTTGGAGATGCATTATAAAACTTGGAGGTATATGGGGTGCATTAATTGGTATTGGGGCTGTATAATAAAATATGAAGGACTATGGGGTGCATTATAAAACATTCAGGACTATGGAGCTGCATTATAATATATAGAGGACTATGGGTGTGCATTAAATGGTATGTGGACTGCATAATACAATATGGAGGACTATGGGTCTGCCTTAGAAAACATGGAGGCTGCATTATAATATATGGAGGCCTATGGATGTGCATAATAGTACATGGAGGCCTATAGAGTGCATTAAATGGTATGGGGGCTGAATACTACAATATGAAGGACTATGAGGTGCATTCATTCAGGTCTATGGAGCTGCATTATAATACATGTAGGACTATGGTGGGTGCATTATAAAACATGCAGGACTATGGAGCTGCATTATAATGCATGGAGGACTATAGAGGATGTATTATAAAACATGCAGGACTATGGGGGATGCATTATAATATATGGAGGACTATGGGGTGCAGTATAATATATGGAGGACTATCGGATGAATTATAATACATGGAGGACTATGGGGGTGCATTCTAATATATGAAGGGGTATGTGGGACTCATTATACTATATGGAATGGTATGTGGGGGCCATTATAGTATTTGGAGAGCTATATACAGTCATGGCCAAAAGTTTTGAGAATGCTACAAATATTAATTTTTACAAAGTCTACTGCTTAAGTTTTTCTAATGGCAATTTGTATATACTCCAGAATGTCATAAAGAGTGATCAGCTTAACAGCAATTACTTGCGAAGTCAATATTGGCTAAGAAAATTAACTTTAACCCCCAAAACACATTTCAACATCATTGTATTCCTGCCTTAAAAGGAGCAGCTAACATTGTTTTAGTGATTTGTCCATTAACACAAGTGTTGGTGTTGATGAGGACAGGGCTGGTGATCAATCAGTCATGATTAAGCAAGAATGACACCACTAGACACTTTAAAAGGAGGCTGGTGCTTGGTAACATTGTTTCTCTTCAGTTAACCATGGTTATCTCTAAAAAACCATGTGCAGCCATCATTGCTCTGCACAAAAATGGCCTAACAGGGAAGGGTATCGCAGCTACAAAGATTGCACCTCAGTCAACAACCTATCGCATCATTAAGAACTTCAAGGAGAGAGCTTCCATTGTTGCCAAAAAGGCTCCTGGGCGCCCAAGAAGGACCAGCAAACGCCAGAACCGTATCTTAAAACTGTTTCAGCTGTGGGATCAGACTACCAGCAGTGCCGAGCTAGCTCAGCAATGGCAGCAGGCTGGTGTGAGTGCTTCTGCACGCACTGTGAGGCGGAGACTGCTTGAGCAAGGCCTGGTTTCAAGGAGGGCAGCAAAGTAGCCACTTCTCTCCAGAAAAAACATCAGGGACCGACTGATATTCTGCAAAAGGTACAGGGAGTGGACTGCTGAGGACTGGGGTAAAGTCATTTTCTCAGATGAATCCCCTTTTTGATTGTTTGGAACATCTGGAAAACAGCTTATTAGGAGAAGAAGAGGTGAGCGCTACCACCAGTCTTGTCTCATGCCAACTGTTAAGCATCCTGAAATGATTCATTTGTGGGGTTGCTTCTCAGCCAAGGGAATCGGCTCACTCACAGTCTTGCCTAAAGGCTGCTTTACACCAGACAATCTATTGTGCGATAGATCGTCGGGGTCAAGGTTTTTGTGACGCACATCCGGCATCGCTTGAGATGCCGGCCTGTGTGACACCTCCTAGCGACGCAGTATCGCTCACAAATCGTGAGTCGTGTACTGCTCGCTAGGTTCCATAATATCGTTTAAATTAGTTGTTCATCGTTTCCGGGGTAGCACACGCCGCTCCGTGTGACACCCCGGGAACGATGAACAGCAGCTCACCTGCGTCACACGGCCGCCGCCGGCTATGTGAAGGAAGGAGGTGGGCGGGATGTTTACGTCCCGCTCATCTCTGCCCCTCCGCTTCCATTGGCCGGCGGCCGTGTGACGTCGCTGTGACGCTGAACATCCCTCCCACTCCAGGAAGTGGACGTTCGCCACCCACAGCGTGGTCGCACGAGAGGTAAGTATGTGTGACGGGGGTTACCAACTTTGTGCGCCACGGGCAGCGATTTGCCCGTGACGCAAAAAGGACGGGGGCGGGTACGATCGATTGTGAAATTGCACAATCGGTCGTACAGTGTAAAGCAGCCTTTAAAACATAGCCATGAATAAAGAATGGTACCAGAATGTCCTCCAAGAGCAACTTCTCCCAACTGTCCAAGAGCAGTTTGGCGCCCAACAATGCCTTTTCCAGCATGATGGAGCACCTTGCCATAAAGCAAAGGTGATCACTAAATGGCTCATGGAACAAAACATAGAGATTTTGGGTCCATGGCCTGGAAACTCCCCAGATCTTAATCCCATTGAGAACTTGTGAGCAATCATCAAGAGACGGGTGGACAAACAAAAACCATCAAAATCTGGCAAAATGCAAGCATTGCTTATGCAAGATTGGACAGCTATCAGTCAGGATTTGATCCAGAAGTTGATTGAGAGCATGCCAGGGAGAATTGCAGAGGTCCTGAAGAAGAAGGGTCAACACTGCAAATATTGACTTTCTGCATTAACTTATTCTAACTGTCAATATAACCTTTTGGTACTCATAATATGATTGCAATTATATTTTTGTATGTGATGTAAATATGAGACAAACACAATTAAAAACCAGAGGGCAACAGATCATGTGAAAATATAATTTTGGTGTCATTCTCAAAACTTTTGGCCATGACTGTACGAAGGGGGACTAAGGTACAAGCATGGGATGGGAAAGTTTTGAGGCTCTTTCCCTCAGCACCCAGCTTTCCCATACTCTGATATCATGGGAAAGCTGTGTGCTGAGAGAAATATGTATAGCAGAGCATGGGGAAGGTGGGTGCTGAGGATAAGATATCAGAACATAGGAAAGCTGAGTGCAGATAGAAAAAGGGATTTCAGATCATGGGAAACCTGGGTGCTGAGGGAAAGAACCCACTGTCAGCTATACTATCCCATACCCTGAGTGTCAGCGTCATTATCCCGTACCCCGAGTGTCGGTGTTCAGTTGTTGTGGGGCCCAGATGCAAACCTTTCACCGGGGGCCATTGAACTCTAGTTACGCCACTGCTTGCTTGTGTTTCAAAACATATACATCCGAGCTGACAGCTAAAGGTATGTATAGAATCAGCCTGATAGTGCCAGTATAGCACTGGCTTTAGGTTATATAGGAAAATACTGCTGATTGTTGCTCTTTAAGAACACATGCTCATTATATTATAAATAATATTAAGAACATATACCAGAAAGGTTGTGTGGCAATATCCTCAATACAGTATATCACCTGCTCACAATATCCAGGCACATTTAATTTTAGGCAGTATAATTTTATTTCTATTACCCATAGCAATAATAACAGATATTGTTAATGATAATAATGTAAGAATTATTATAATATATTGTCCAATAACATGTCTTCCATGTAGCTGCAAATATACTTTGTACATTTATGAAATGCGAACATTTGGTTGAGAAAAATTAATCTTCAAAGATCCAACAAAGGATAAAATTGAGGCTCTGATACAATCTTGTTACTTGCATTGTAATATTTCACATATAGAGTTGAATGTATCAAAACGAGCTGTCAGCAATACGACCACCCGTATTTTATTATAGTTAGTGATGTCTAGTTTTATATCTGCACATCATGCTGTAATGCACCTAATCTCTTCTCCTTATCTTCATGATCTTCTCTCTCGTTTCTCTTCCCAAGACATTTATATTAAGGCAGTGCATACGCATTGAACATGCAAATGCGTCATGTCAAGACTCCAAGGGGTGCAGGGCAAGCAGGACAGTATATCCTACCGCCATCAGATAATTCCGCAGCAACAGAGACCAAATACTGAGAAATGTGTGAGGTTATGATGATAAAAGTCAAGCAGTATCTGTGTGCTTTTACAGTATCTGCAGTCCTCCCTGGATAGTGATCTGACAAACTTGCCAGCAGTTTCTACTCTTTGAAATGATGCCTTTTAAATTCATGGAATCGGAACTCTTCTGGGAATATAACAATGTGTATGCGGAGCCTTGCTGGACCATCCCCACCACCTGGCATTATTTTCCTAGCTAGACTATAACCATCACTTACAGAAACAAGATGAAATAGAAGAAATATGGTTTACTCATTACGACTATGTATGAGCTGTAGGTCACCATATTACATAATATTAGATACTTTGAATTAACGCAGTATATTTTCTTAGGGGACACTGTACTGCAAATGCAAAAACAAATCTATAAAAAAATGTCAGGCTCTGTTGATTTAAATGATGTACACTTAGACATTTCTTGCAAACCTATTTACAAATTCCCATGCTTCAGTAATTGCCATACTTCAATAGAAAAGAGGGGGTCTAATACCTTATCTCAAATCCCCAATTACACTGTTCTACATATGAGATGTTTTTTCTAATAATATTGACCTGCTGAATTCGAAGCTGACAATGAATTTTTTTAGTTGGCTCTTATTTCTGTATCAAAGAGTTTTCTTTTTACTGCTACATATAATTAATGTATCAATGTTGCAGTACTTTCAAACATTATTATTTTAGTAACTATAAAGTTGCAGAACATTTTGTTTTGCCAATTTTCTGATATTTATTTAGAGGAAACTTAGAAACAATTTAAATACTTAAAACATGTCTAAACACTATTGCGCATTATAAATACAGATGAGCGAGTACCATAATTTTCATAATCGTTATACTCGTAACGAGTACTTTGTAATACTTGCATATTCGTTATGACTAGCGAGTATAATGCGAGTCAAAGGGAAATGGAAGTGATTTTCTGCAGGATCCAACAGAGAGGTCTGGGGGCCTGAGGGAAAGGCTGAAATGGATGGGAAAGTGATGAAAGTGAATGGGGAGAGCCTGGAGAATATGCCTGCATGCATTTTTGAATTGCATATGGTTTCTGGGAATGAAGATGTCACAGACAGTATTATGCCACTTATTCTCTCTCTCTCTGTCTCTCTCTATCTCAGGTTCATACTCACCGATCACAGTGCGGCTGTCACACTGCTTCCGCTGCCTCTCTTCTTCTTCCCTTTCCACTCATTAGCTTATATTCACTGCACCCACTCATTAGGCTCATACATATTCACTGCTTCCCCCATACACCGGGGGCCATGATTGGCTGCAATCAGACCTGCCCCCATGCTAAGTGACAGCTGCCTAACTGCAACCAATCACAGCCGCCAGTGAGTGGGTCTATATCGTGCAGTAAAGTAAATAATTTTAAAAAAGCAATTTGCGGTCCCCCCAATTTTGATACCCAGCCAAGATAAAGCCTCACAGCTGAGGGCTGTTATTCTCAGGCTGGGGAAACCCATGTTATTTTGAGTCTCCCAGCCTAAAAATATCAGCCAGCAGCCGCACGTAATTTGCTGCATCCATTAGATGCGACAATCCAGGGACTTTACCCGGCTCATCCCGATTGCCCTGTCGCGGTGGCAATCGGTGTAATGAGGGGTTAATAACAGCTCACAGCTGTCATCAAGCCCAGAATTAGTGATGGGATGGGATCTTCTATGATACACATACACTGAGAAAAATTCTTTATTCGGAATAAAATACAAAACCACCCTCTTTCACCACTTTATTAACCCCAATAACAGCCAAGTCTGACGTAATCCACACAAGGTCCACAACGGTCCTGGCTCTGCTACATCCACGACCTGGAGAGAAAACATATCTGATCTCTCCTCCAGGCTTCAGGAAACACTGACAAGAAGGACCTGGCTGGCAGCAGTGACGTCACTCAGTTTATCAGAGGTCATACCCAGGTTCCCACAGTATGACCTCTGGTGACCCGTAGCACTCTTAAAATGAGGGCCCGTGTCCGCACCCTGCCAGTACTTTAACAGTGACAGTGCCAGCATGGAGGTATGGGCTGCCCCGCACTCTGTGGACGGCATTGTCAGTGTTAAAGTGCGGGGCTGTGTCCCACTCCCTGCCAGCACTTCAACACTGACAATGCTGTCCGGAAAGAGCAGTGATCACAGCCTGCAATCTGCTGTCAGCTGAGAAAAAAAAAGGGTTTTCAGCTCACCAGTTTGTTGAAAATTCAGCTGGATGAAAGCTCCTGGACGGTGCTCAGTAGAACAAGGGAGGCTGTAGAACAATCAAGGTAAGGAGGTGCTCCGGAACAAAATGTCCATGCAGACAGAAATTGTTAGAGATTAAAAAAACATCTTTAATTCCTAACATTGACGCGTTTCAGACGCTGGGTCTTTAGTCATAATCATCAAGTTAATTATGACTAAAGACCCAGCATCTGAAACGCGTCAATCATAGGAAATTTTATCCTCACCAAGTTTTTTAACTATTCGGAATTAAAGATGTTTTTTTAATCTCTAACAATTTCTGTCTGCATGGACGTTTTGTGCCGGAGCACCTCCTTACCTTGATTAATCTGCTGTCAGCTGCCTGGGGTGTCTCAGTAGTTCCTGTTAGAAGAACTGTGTGCTCTGCCAGGAGGAGCTGCCAGGGTCCGAGGTCAGTACATGCTTTGGCAAGCGGTGATTACAGCCTGCCATCTGCTGTGAGCTGCCTGGGGTGTCTCAGCAGCTACTCCTGACAGAGCACACAGCTCTGACAGGAGAAACTGCCAGTGACTGTGGTCAGCTGCCTGGGGTGTCTCAGCAGCTCTTCCTGGCAGAGCATCAACTCACACAACCAACGATCCATTTTCAATGTGAGGTGCCAGGGCACCAGAGTGCAATAATATGGCCTTGCCTATGACTACCACCCTCTGGCACCTTAGATAGGTATAGTATGATAGGTTGTTAATACATTTTTTATTATACATTTTTCATTATTTTGCATGGTGGTCATTTTACCCTTATATTTAGTAATAGTATTGTCATGGAAACACTCATGTGTAAAATATATACATACTATACATATTTATAGAGCTTTTTATCTAAACTGCTGCAAAGGTAGAGCAGAGCAGTCGGCCCTAATAACCTATCCAATTTCAGTACACATTTTTAGAAGAGTTTTAAAAATAAAAGCAGAATCTGGTTGATGTGGACAGTTAAGGGTGCTTTACACGCTGCAACATCGCTAACGATATATCGTCGGGGTCACGGTGTTTGTGACGCACATCCGGCATCGTTAGCGACGTCGCAGGCTGGAATGACCTAAAATGATCACGAAAAAGACAAAAATCATTTGTTTTGGAGAGGTCGTTTAATTTCAAAAAATCGTTGTCAGGTAAGTAGCAATGTTGTTTCTGGTTCCTGCGGCATCACACATCGTTATGTGTGACACCGCAGGAGCGACGAACATCTCCTTACCTCCGTCCACCGGCAATGAGGAAGGAAGGAGGTGGGCGGGATGTTCGGCCCGCTCATCTCCGCCCCTCCGCTTCTATTGACCGGCCGCTTAGTGATGCCGCAGTGACATCGCTATGACGCCGAACGCACCTTCCCCTTGAAGGAGGGATTGTTCGGCAGTCACAGCGACGTCGCTGAACAGGTAAGTGCGTGTGACACTGCCGTAGCGATAAAGTTCGCTACGGCAGCGATCACCACATATCACATGTACGACGGGGCGGGTGCTATCGCGCACAACATCGCTAGCTATAGCTAGCTATGTCGCAGCGTGTAAAGTACCCTTTACTCCATTCTGCACCAAATTTGCTAAACTTATTTTGATAAATTTTGATAATCTTTTTATAATGTACAGTATATCTCTTTAATGTGTGTTACACAGAACCTGCGATTTATATATCTTGCCCTGATGAGATTAAACAGGCCACAAACAGTTGAAGGCAAATAGGTAAAATATCGGTGTTCCTTAGGTTAAGTTCACACACTGCGTTTTTTTGATGCTGCGTTTTTGTGCATTTTTTGCAGCAAAAAACAAACCCGCAGCAAAAAAAGTAGCAAAAAACGCATGCGTTTTGGTGCAATTTTTGCTGCGTTTTGCTGAGTTTTTGCTCACTGCATTTTTATGCGTTTTTTTATCAGTGAACAATGCAATTAAAGATTGTTGAAAAATAAAAGGTCTGATGTTATTTCCTTCTTCAATATGTTCTTCATTCTCCACTAGTGTATGCAGGAGAGCAGACAGCTGCAGAATTACAAGGCTCGGCATGCTCCATCCAGGACTGTATGCTGGAGGGAGAGGCAGGGGGAGCAGAACTACAAGGCTCAGCATACTCCATCCAATAGTGTATACAGGAGAGTGGACAGCAGCTGCAGAACTACAAAGCTCAGCATCCTCCATCCAATAGTGTATGCAGGAGAGCAGACAGCAGCTGCAGAACTACAAGGCTCAGCATCCTCCATCCAGGACTGTATGCAGAAGTTTTTTGCCCCCCCAAAAAAAATTATGTGGGCTTCGCCATATTTTTATATGCTAGCCAGGTACAGTAGGCAGCTACGGGCTGCCCCCAACCCCCAGCTGCCTATTTGTACCTGGCTGGGAACCAAAAATAAAGGGAAGCCCTTTTTTTTTAATTATTTCATGAAATAATTAAAATAATTTTTTAAAAAAATGACGTGGGCGAAGCATTTTTGAGTCCAGGGTACAACTAGGCAGCTGGGGATTGGAATCCGCAGTGCAGAGTGTCCAAGCTTTCTGGGCACCTCCGCTGCGAATTGCAGTCTGCAGCCACCCCAGAAAATGGTGCTTTCATAGAAACGCCATCTTCTGGCGCTGTATCCAACTCTTCCAGCGGCCCTGATGCCGGGTGGCTCGCTGGGTAATGATACTGTTAGGGCTAGCTGTATATTATCAGTTGGCCCTAAGCCCGAAATTCATGGTGTCACACCAATATTAGACATGGCCACCATGAATTTCTAGTAAGGATAAAAAAAACACAACACACAGAAAAATATTTTTATTAGAAATAAAACACAACACCATTAGTGACTCCATTTTTATTGAAATAAAGAACCCCCCTCCGCAGTAATCCTGGGTCAAGGGTCCCGCGCCATCCAATCCAGATCCAATATCATCTGATCGGTTTCCTGGAAGGCAAAGCGATCAGATGATGTGTCAGGTTCAAGGACGTGAATCACATCACACATCAGCTGATTGTATAAAAGCCGTTTATACAATCAGCTGATGCATCAGTGCAAAAAAAATAAAAAATACAAACGTACGTGCTGACTCCTGATCACTACAGGAGCTGCCGGTAATCAGTGATGCAGTCTCCTGATGGCATCAGCTGATAGTTTAAGCCGGCCGGGCGGTAAAAAGCTGGCATCACAGCGAGACTTACAAATAGTGCCAGGTCCTGCAGCTATCGGACGTGCCCGGGAGCCTGCACACAGCCGGGGCAGGGGTGGCGGTACCGGAAAGAGGAGCTGGGAGCGGACATGTTGCGAATCTACTGACAGGTGAGTATGACATTTTTTTTTCTACTGTTCACTTTTGTTTTCGCAGCTGCTTCCACCTTCCACCCGGACATGGCGCCGCACGGGAGCGGACATGGCACAGGATGGGTGGTGGAAGCAGTGGTGGCGGTACCGGTAGGATTCACGCTTCTGTGTTTCCCAACAGAAGGAATCCTCTTCTTGTACATGTCATTTTACTACCCATTCCTTGCGTTTATAGCTGTGTTTTTAGTCATAGAAATGCACTAAAACGCAGCTATATTTGCAATTTGTGTTTTTCATTGCGTTTTTGAACATCTCATTGAACAAAATGGGTGGAAAACGCAGTGAAAAACGCAAAAACAATTGACATGCTGCGTTTTTGTGGGCACCACAAAAACGCAGCTAAAAGAAAACGCTGTGTGCAGACAGCAAAAATGAAAACTCATAGTCTTTGCTGGGGAAGCAAAGTCATGCAGTTTTCTGAGCAAAAACGCACCCCAAAAATGCACAAAAACGCCACAAAAAATGCAGTGTGTGAACTTACCCTTAGGGGGTATTGATCTTCTTACACACTGGATTTGTATCTCTTGTTTCTACTATTTACTATTTGCTTATGTTTTTACAACCATCAGATTAGAATCATAGTAGGAATACATTGGTACTGCCAAGCTGGCGCTCTTATTTATTCTATGCTTTAGGTGTCATACAAATTTGGCCATGAGTTTAAAGCTCCCTTTATAAATGAAGTAATCTCCCTTGTAAAATAAAAATAACAGATAATCACCTCATCACACTGGCTCTGTCCCAGCAATGTCAGCGCTAGGTCTCCCAGGGCTCGCGTGACATTGTTGTATCACTTGAGCCGTGCCGCCATTCATCGGCAGATATTGGCAGCAGACCAGTGACTGAATGCAGGGCTTTCATGGCAAATCACTTCCATGCACACCCCGGCAGACACGGCGATAACATTTTTGGAAAAGTGCCAGGGCAGGAGATAAGTATACACATTTTTTAATTTTAGGGAGCTACTTTATTTCTAAAGACGACGTCAGGAAGGTGCTAGTGGACAAATCCTTTATCACATTATGAAATTGAAAAAAGACTAGTGATTTACTGCCTGTTGTTGGTATCTACACAAAAATGGTAGACATAGCGCTCCTATCATCAAATAGAACTGCAGATTGCAGTAAAGCAATGCCATTTTTCCATTCTTGTCCCCGAACCCTGTTAACAAAGTAGACACTACTGAACCAGTCAGCCAAAACTTTGAGATGCTTTTTGGTACGATGGAGTTTGACGGGGAGCTGTGTTCTGAGACGTTGTGGAGGGACTATGTGAATTTAGTTTGGCTAGGCAGTGTGATAGGCCACCCTTAGAAGATGTGTGTTTAGGGAGCGTCTGAAGCTGAGTAAGTTGTGATTCATCCTAGTTTCTTGGGGTAGAGCATTCCAGAGGATTGTGCAGCTCGGGAGAAGTCTTGGATACGGGAGTGGGCATTTCGGATTAGTGTGGATGTTAATGGAATGTCATTTGCAGAGCGTAGAGAATGGGTAGGGTGATAGACAGAGATGAGGGTGGAGATGTAGGGGGGTGCCGCACTGTGGAGAGCTTTTTTTTGTGAGAACAAGCAACTTTAATTTTGACTTAGGAGTTATTGAAACAGTTCATTGACAGGCTGATGGTAAGTTTGCAAAAAATCTGCTTTCCCACAGCTTTCCATTTTACTTTTCATAATCTTTAAGTTTAAAAGTCCCATTGCAATACAGATAACATTTAAGAGAATTAAATAAAACAAATGAGTTATAGACACTTGATCAGCCATAACATTAAAATCACTGACATTTGTTTCCCTCAAAATAGTGCAAGTAGAAATGTACCTCATGCTCTGCCAACCACATTATTTCCTATGCTGTGCCAAACACAGAGGTAGATACTGACAGCTGGGGGCCTTTGTGTAAGACGTGCGTCTAGTCCCCTCTACTTTTTTATGGCGATAAAGATACAGATAACTTTGTATATATTTTGTATATTCATATGTACAGTATATATTTGTATATACACTGGAGATTAAAATTAGAGAACAACACACAATTTCTTAAATGTTAAGATCATTGTGTAGTCATATGTGATTACATCCTAACATAAGTAAACTCGCAGTATTTTAAACTTATTTCATAAATTACATTTATTTTAAAGCACATAATAAAAGTGTAAATGAGATAAATGAAAAAGAACACTGATCAAAATTAGAGAACACTTTCATACCTGCACGTTATTGGTGTTAATCTGTCACCTGCAGCTAATTTCCTTAATCATCTGATAAACCCTTAATAACTGGCAGTCTAACTTTCCAGTTTGAACTGACTTTACCCTGACTGGCTTGTCACCTTCAAAAGACAAATGCAAGAGAGGAAGGGATAATGCAGAGAATATCCATGGGTAATCGTTATAACAACACTGCAGCTGGAATTGCTTGTCAGTGTTCAGCACTGAACAGGGTAAGGATCTGTCTCGTCATACAGTGCCACAACGTTTAAGAGCATTTGGACTGAAAACCCACTCTGAAATGACCAAACCTCTCATTAGCAGAAAGAATCAAAAGGCTATACTCACCTTTAGGAGCATGTTGAATGGACAGAGGAGAAGTGGTCCACAGTTCATTTTAGTGATGAAAGCAAGATTAATTTATTTGGGTCTGATGGAAAACATTATGTTCATCGACAAACTGGGGAAAGACTGAACCCAAAGTGTATTAAGAAGTCAGTGAAAGGTGGTGAGGGAACCGTCATAGTTTAGGGAATGTTTTCTGCAGTAGGAGTGGAACCTCTCATACAGCTACATGGCAAAGTAAATGTAAGTGTGTACCAGAACCTTCTTCAATAACACAGGGTTCATTACTTGCATTCATCACTCAACCAGCAAGCAATTTTCATGCAGGACAATGTCCCTGTCACACAGCAAACAGCAAAACAGATAAAGCACTTCCTTGGAACAGAAAACATTGAAACAATGAAATGGCCAGCCCAGAGTCCTGATCTAAACCCAATAGAAAACCTCTGGAAAATCTTTGGTGTCAAATATATGGCCAAGAAACCCACAACAGTCAAAGAGACTGTAGAAGAGACTAGAAGAAGAGTGGACCAAAATCACACCAGAGCAGTGTGAGAGACTAGTAATGTCCTGTGGCTGCAGATGTGCTGCAGTCATTCAAAGCAAAAGCCTGTACACTTCCTACTGATTGGTGACTGTTGTTACCTTCAGAAAATGTACTTATAATCTTTCTCTGTGCTACAGTCATTGTTGTTCTCTAATTATGATCATCACATTTTGTGCAAAATAAAGATTTAATGTTGATAAACTTTGGTTCTTTTGTAAAACACTGTTCTAGTGGCATGGTGTACCCCTTACATAAAAAACATTCAACTGTTGATCAATGTAGATTACATTATTTCTGAAAAAAGAAAGTGATCATACATTGTTCTCTAATTTTGATCTCCAGTGTACATAGCATAGTTTTAAGACATTTTTATTACTCTCTACAAAGTCAAACATTTACATACATTTCATTAGTATTTGGTACCATTGCCGTTAAACTATATGAACTGGGTCAATCATTTTGGATATCCTTCCACAAGCTTCTCTCAATAGTTGGTAGGAATATGGGCCCATTCCTCCTGACAGAACTGGTGTAACTGAGCCTTGTTTGCACCGGCCTTTTCAGCTTTGCCCATACATTTTCAATAGGTTTGAGATCAGGGCTTTCTTATGGCCACTCCAAAACCTTGACTTTGTTATCCTTAAACCACGTTGAAACCAGGTTGTCAGTTGGCTTTAGGTCATTGTCCATTTGGAAGACCCATTTCCGCCCAAGCTTTAAGTTCCTGGCTGATGTCTTGAGATGTTGCTTCAGTATTACCACATATTCTTCTTTCCTCATGATGCCATCTAATTTGTGAAGTGCACCAGTCCATCCTGCAGCAAAACAACCCCACAACATGATGCTGCCACCCCCATGTTTTATAGTTGGAATGGTGTTCTTAGGTTTCAAAGCTTTTCCCTTTTTTCTCCAAACATAATGATGGTCATTACTGCCAAACAGTTAAATTTTAGGTTCAGCAGATCATAGGACATGTCTCCAACAATTAAGGTCTGTGTTCATGTGTGCATTTTCAACCATTAATCTGGCTTTTTTATGTTTCTTTTGGAGTAATGGCTTGATCCTGGCAGAGTATATTTTCAGCCTATGTTGATACAGTACTCGCTTCACTGTGGATAGTGATACAATTTTACCAGTTCCACCAGCTTCACAAGATCTTTTGCTTTTTTCTTGGGTTGATATGCACATGTCTGACCAAAGCATGGACACAGAACCCGTCTCTTTCCTGAGCGGTATGATGGCTGTACATTCCCATCTTGTTTGTACTTGCAAATAATTGTTTGTACGTACGTTTGTACGTGTTTGTATGTAAACTTCTGGTTTCAAGTGTAGCGATGCCATATTATTACATACTTTCATCTCTTGTTATGTATAAGACTGTCCCTTACTTATCTTATTCTCTTGTTATTTTTGTCATACATAATACCCTATCCTTATTACATAGAGTCCCCACTTGTTACATATAACATAAAATTACATAATAAGGGATGACGCTGTACTTATTAAAAGAGGATGCTATGTAATAAGGGATAATGTTATACATATATGAGGAAACTACACTGCTGAGCAAAAGGGTAACAATGTTTTGAGTTTTTGACTTTCAGGCTCCATATCTCACCATCCACTACAGTGGAACGCAAGACTACCATCCTTTTATAGATAATCATGTTGTCTATCTCATACATAAATTTGACTTGTAACTATTTATCATATGATTAGCTATGCACATTCTTGTTATGTCATTGTTACTGTTTTGCTCCAGGTGGTGGAAAATCTTATTCTTCCTGTATACTACAAATTACAACTTGTTCTTACATTTCCTAATAGTTCAGTGTATTATTAGGTTGATTCCAAAGCGAAAGGTCACTGGTTCAAATTGAGGAGCAGTCATGAAGAGGATTTCCCAAGAAAAAAGAAACCACATTATCCAACTGATCGACAGCAGTATCTCGGCCAATAAAATTGCCACATTGCATCATGTGAGTGCCATGACAGTTAGAAGAATATGAAATGAAGTTCATCAGTCCATATAAAAGCCAAGAGGTGGATGTCCAAGCAAAACATAGGAGTCAACAAGTCAGCTCATCACAAGTTCTATCAGTTCTGGTGCAAAAAACACACCAGTGGAGGTGGCTCATATCACAGAGGTCCATGATGTCCACAAATGTCCATGCGACGCATGTTACACAAGTCTGGAATGGTGGCCAGAAAAAAGATGAAGAAGACTCAACTTCAATAATGTAATAAAAAGCGTCACTTCGAGGTTGCAAAAAAGTACGAGAAGTAGATAGTAAAAGATTAGAAACGTTAGTTTTCTAGCAATGAGATGAAAGTCAATCAACAAGGCTCTGATGGGTGGAAATGTGTCTAGAAGAAACAATTGAAAAGGGGGATAATGGACTGAGAAATTGAAGGAACCGTCAAGTTCAATGGTGGAAGCCTGATGATATGAGTGATATGGGCATGAAAAGGATGATATAGTGTTTCAGCAGTACAACTACCCGAGTGAGATTTGCAGAGAAATGACAATCAATAGAGATGCTGTATTGGACCCCACGGTTTTCAGACCACAACCAATCAAATACTTGTGGGTCAAGTTGAAGAAGAAGCTGTATAGCTATCCAAGTGAGTCATCCAGTATGCAACAACATTGGGACCAGGTAGAAGATACCTGAGATCATATTTTGGTCAAGGCATGTTTAAATCTCATAGAGTGCAAGCCCAGAAGGATTCAGGCAGTGTTGAAAGCCAAAGGTGGATTTATAAAAATATAATAAAGTTTTAAATTTAGATTTTTAAGAGCAAAACAGTTCATTATAAGTCACTGTATAGCATCCTATTTCTAATAAAAATTAAATACTTGCCTCCCACCATTCTCCTTCTGCTAGGTCTCTGTGGTGAGCATTCTGCAGTTCTACTCATCTCAGCACAGCAGTCGCCCAGTAGTCACCTCATCGTACTCTCAGCACTGAGACAGAGGCCGAGGGAGAACCATAGAGGAGGAAGAGTCCGCGGACTGCCTCCTCTTTCATCATTGCTGTCATCCAACACCAAGCCCCCTCGAATCTCCGGCACTATAGCAGCTGTGTAATCTGTCGCCATTGGGTATGCAAAATATACTCCGGCACACTAAGGAATATCATGAGAAAGAGTCCAAGATGGTGCATCTTGGACTCTTTCTCATGATATTCCTTAGTGTGCCGGAGAAAATTTTCTATATTACTTGTTTTTCTCCAGAGCACCTATACAAATTTAGTGGTTGAGCCAGGTTTTACCCTTGCCATTGGGTATGCAACTGTTAAGGCCGCTTTACACGCAATGACATCGCTAATGAGATATCGCTGGGGTCACGGAATTCGTGACGCACATCCGGCTTCGTTAGCGACGTCATTGTGTGTGACACTTACGAACAACCGCTAACGATCCCAAATACTCACTAAATCGTTGATTGTTGACACGTCATTCATTTTCAAAAAATCGTTGCTCGTTTGGGACGCAGGTTGTTTGTCGTTCCTGAGGCAGCACACATCGCTACGTGTGACACCCCGGGATCGACAAACAACAGTGTACCTGCATCCTCCGGCAACAAGGTGGGAGTGACATTCATGCGGCTGCTCTCCGCCCCTCCGCTTCTATTGGAGACCTGCTGTGTGACGTCGCTGTGACGCCGCACTAACCACCCCCTTAAATAAGAGGTTTTTCGCCGGCCACGGGGATGTTGTTAGGAAGGTAAGTTGGTGTGACGCGTACCGGCGATATTGTTCGCCACGGGCAGCGATTTGCCCATGACGCACAAACGACGGAGGCGGGTGCTATCATTAGCGACATCACTAGCGATGTCGCTGCGTGTAAAGCAGCCTTTACTCACATACCTGTTAACAGTAAAACTCAATTTACCTGTAGAGTAGTTATTCCATTTAATTTTACAGGTCATTTCCTCAATTTGCTACTTCACACAGATATTTTTCAGCGTAAAGAACATCAATTTCAAACAATTTTCATAGCATTTATTACAAGTTTTTAGTGATGTTATTTTATTTTGCACATTACGTCTTTTCCTAGCATTTTCATGGCCTTTAGAAAAAAATGCTACTTTCAGAGAAAATTGAAGTTTGACCTAAAAAGTGCCACGAACTAAACTCACGAACAAAAATCCATTGTATATAATACAGCATGTTATACTTTAATACAGTTTGTAAAGTAAAATCATATACATGTTGTTTTTCGGAAGAATGTTGTATGTGAAATTCTCCAAAAGTTATTTTTTCCATGTTCCATTGTTCTCATTTCAATTATAGCCAAATTATCGTCAAAGGAGTTGGTAAAAAGTTTTGCAGTTATACAAAGATGCGTAGATAAGCCTGACCTTCACTTTAATGAAATCTATCAATTCTACTGAGAGTTTTCAATAACTGTCTAATTATAGAAATCTGGCACTCGTGAAATAGCACAAAGGGAAGTTATAAAAAAGTCAGGATGGAGTAATCCTGCTCAATTGTCTATAGATTTGCAAGGATATGTTTTCCCATTATAGTAAAACACTAATAGAAAACACTAGACAATGCCTGTTATTTGTGTTTCCATTACTGTCTAGCATTGCAGAATGAAGGCATCACCTAAAAGGATGTGTTCATCACATATACACAATGGCGCAGGACAACTCGAGGTGCCGCTCTGTGCTTCCAGCTAGAAAGGTGAACTTGACACAATACTGAGCAATGACTAATGCTTCTTTTCATACGAAACTGAAATTTCAGCTGTTGGGTTTTAATGGATCTGTGCTTTGCTGATGCAGAGGCATCATGAGAACATCTGCATTTTCTGGAGACAACTAAAAAAGCCATATCTAAGTTGTTCAAATGCAGTCTTGATTTTCCTATTATGATTGTTTCCTTGAAAACATTTTGATGGGTGAAATAGAAAACTATCATAATTGTCTGCTGTGCATAGTGCTCTAAATCTATGCAACCGCTGCTCCCCGGCTGTGGTTTCTTTCTGTCCAAAGGTATCCATAAATACAATGTGCAGATGGCCTCTCGTAACACCTGCGTGAGTGCTATTGACTTTCATTTTCATGGCATGAAAAGCTTTTTTTGGAATCTTATTACTGCCGGTATTCCACCTGTGTTCCTGCTGTAGTCTGACATCTGAAAACTATAATCTAGACATTTTCAAATTTAGGTTACTACTCCAGTTTCTGACTGCGTAAAGGAATTGTACAGCCTCGTGGGAAAAATGTTAAGCTTTTTATAAAGCACCACTCCAGAGTTTCTTTCTTTTTTTATTGCACTGCTGGAGTGATGCTTTAAGTATGGATCTCTTGCTCCCTGCCTTCGACCTGTTTCACATGTCAGTGAAAAAGAGACGTTTTTCGCTGACATGTTAAAGACGCATATTTCCCTCCGTATTCCTTGATTCATGACACACGTGGGTTGTCCTTGTGCAATCCATGATCCGTGCTCCATGTTCCATGTTCCGTGATTGCACATGGAGATAAACTCCCCTGTCCCCGCTCCTGCTGTCCGTGGTGCTGAAGAGTCCCGCGACGCAGCATCCAGCTACCGCTGTCTGACCTCTGCAGTTGCTTCCAGGTAGGCTGTGCTTGCATAAATGAATATGCATGACAGTAATTGGCAGGAAGCTGCAGAGAGCAAAGGCTGAACACAGCATCGCTGTAGAAGGTGAGTTTAAAATGCTTTTTATTTTCAATGTGCGTTTTTTTTCTCATACGTGTTTCATAGATCACACCATAGTGTGATCCATGGGACATCAGTGATGCCAGAAATAAACGGACATGTCTCCATGCGGAACACACGGATACGCGTGTACGCTGCACAGAGACACGGTCAGTGAAAAATCACTGATGTGTGTGCAGACCCATTGATTATAATGGGTCTGCGCATGTGCGTGATTTTGGTAAAGGGGGCTTTACACACAGCGATATAGCTAGCGATATCACTGGTGAAAGCACCAGCCCCCGTCGTTTGTGCGTCATGGGCAAATCGCTGCTCGTGGCGCACAAAATCGTTAGGAGCCGTCACACGGACTTACCTGCCTAGCGACATCGCTGTTGCCGGCGAACCGCTTCCTTTCTAAGGGGGCGGTTTGTGTGGTGTCACAGCGGCGTCACTAAGCGGCCACCCAATAGAAGCAGAGGGGCGGAGATGAGCGGCCATAACATCCCGCCCACCTACTTCCTTCCTCATTGCCGGTGGATGCAGGTAAGCTGTAGTTCGTCGTTTCCGAGGTGTCACACGTAGCGATGTGTGCTGCCTCGGGAACGACGAACAACCTGCATCCTCAACAATCAAGGATTTTTTGAAAATGAACGACGTGTCAACGATCAATGATAAGGTGAGTATTTTTGATCGTTAATGCCCGTTCGTTGGTGTCACACGCAACGACGTTGCTAATGATTGTGGATGTGCGTCCGTGAAATCCATGACCCCAGCGATATATCGTTAGATACGTCATTGGGTGTAACAGGGCCTTTAGTATAAAAACTAGCACATATGTACCAGAATCACTGACGTGTCAAAGAGGCCTTAAGCTTATGCTCCATCGGCTTCACCTTGTATCCCTGCTGCTCTAGTCAGTCTCCGGTGATATGTGACCTGCCGGCAGCTACAATGTTTCATGGAGCGCGCAGGCGGTCACAACTCGATACAAGTCTATGAGAGCTTGATAAAAGGTCTCAACTTGATACAAGTCTATCAAGTAATTGACAGACTGCTGTCAACACAATTCTTACATCTGTATTCCAAGTTCTATAAGCCTAGCAAAAAGAAGGATTTTGATGGTGCATCAAACCAGGCATCCATAGCAGCAATGGCATTAGAAATGGTGTGAAATTGGTACCCTTTTGGTGTTTCTTCAGGTTTGGAAACAGATGATAGTCGGAGGGAGCTAGATGTGGTGAAAAAGGTGGGTGGTCAACCAGCTGGAAGCCCAGCTCTGCCAGTTATGCAGTGGTCGCTTGTGTAATGTGAGCAGAGGTGTTGTCTCGCAGGAAAAATATTCCTTTGGACATCTTGCCGCTCCTTTTGGCCTTAGTGCTGCCTTCAATTGGTCCAAAAGTTCAATGTAATACCTTGCATTGATGGTGGAACCGTTTTGAAGGTAGTCCACTAGCAGCACGCCCTCCTTATCCCAGAACACAGACTCCATCACCTTAAAGGCTGATTTTTGCACCCTGAACTTCTTTGGATGAGGAGAACCACTGTGCTTCTACTCTTTTGTCTGCTCCTTGTTTTCAGGGTCATACAAATAAATCCAGGTCTCATCCATTGTGACCAGGCAATCCAGGAAGTTATTATCAGTCCGGAAACACTGACAAATGAACCGGGAAGTTTTCACTCGCATGCTTCTCTGATCTGTTGTCAAACATTTGGGGAACCACTTTGCAGATAGCTTTCTCATGTCAT
Organism: Anomaloglossus baeobatrachus; assembly: GCF_048569485.1. Lineage (NCBI taxonomy): Eukaryota > Metazoa > Chordata > Amphibia > Anura > Aromobatidae > Anomaloglossus > Anomaloglossus baeobatrachus. Next base: position 546,484,426 of record NC_134356.1, read on the forward strand.
GGATAATGACACAACACGTTCACGGGAAATCTGTCTGCTATTCCTTTAGCTGAAATTTAGCTCTCGATCGTCCAGGACATTCCTCATCATTGGTGCTGAAGTGGCCCATTTTAAATTTGGCAACCCAATTCTTAATTGTGGAATATGAAGAGCATTGATCCTCCAATGTCTTAGACATATCACTATGAATATCCTTCGCATACTTTCCTTGCAGAAACAAGAATTTTATCACTACTCTGCTCTCAGTTGCTGTGAAAATTGCCTTAGATTCCACCATTTTGTTTTCCCGCGTGCGTAGAACACTGTTGCCATACGCAACAAACACAAAATGTTGAAAACATATATTAGACACATAAGACTTTAATGTGACGTAACATTCGTCAACATAGAAACAAAAAGAGATCACAAAGCCAAAGACTTATCAGCAGCCCCTCATATAGTAGAGAGAATAATATAATAACTGACAGACAGCATAGATTTATGAAAGATAAGTCATGTCTAACCAACCTGTTGAGGTTCTATGAGGAGTTAAGTGCAAACCTTAATATTGGTAATGCAGCTGATGTGATTCATTTGGAATTTGCAAAGGCATTTGATACTGTACTACATAACAGTCTTGTAATAAAGCTCCAGAAGCAAGGACTAGGGAAACCATAATCAAATGGGAAAGAAATTGGCTAAAAGATTGGAAACAAATTGTATTCATAAATGGTACATTCTCTAAATGAACTATAGTAAGCAGTGGGGTATCACAGGGATCTGTGCTAGGACTGAGTCTTTTTAATCTCTTTATTAATAACCTTCTGGATGTGAGTGAATATAAAGTGTCAGTCTTTTCTGACAACACCAAACTATGTAGGATATTAAAAACCGACCAGATCATTTTGTAATACTGAACCGGATAAGATGTTAGCATGGGCAGACACTTTAAAAGTGAGACTGAATGTTGGTAAATGTAGAGTAATGCACCTAGGACAGAGTAATCCTATAGCTGCATATGCATTAAATGGAAGCAAACTCGGGACTACAGAAGAAGAGAAAGACTTGGGTATTCTGGTTACAAGTAAGCTGAGCAGCAGTGCTCAATATCATAAACAGCTGCAATAGCAAACAAGATTTTAGGGTGTATAAAAAGAGAGATTAGATCTTGTGATCCCAACGTATTGTTACCCCTCTATAAATCACTGCTAAGGCCACATCAAGAATATGGGATCCATTTTTGGGCTCCACATTTTACAAAGGACATTCAGAAGTTAGAGTCAGTTCAAAAGTGGACTACTAGATTAGATTAGATTGGTAAAGTTGGATTTATTTAGCTTAGAAAAAAAGACGTCTCAGAGGAGATCTCATTTATATGTATAAATATATGTGTGGTCAATATAAAGGACTGGCACATGACTTATTCCTTCCAAAGACAATACTAAGGACCAGGTGGCACTCACTACGACTGGAAGAAAGGCGATTCCGGCAGCTAAATAGGAAAGGGTTCTTTACAGTTAAAACAGACTGTGGAATTCCCTACCACAAGAGGTAGTAATGGCAGACACTATAACAACTTTTAATAAAAGGCTGGATGATTTCCTCAGTGCACACAACATTGTTACTTATAAATAATTTAGTGACAAAATGCATAATTGGTGAAGGAAGGTTGAACTAGATGGACTTTTTTTCAACCTCTGAATCTAAGAGCCTCGTTCTGGAATACTTTTGGCTGTCATAAATTTGTTTTGGGAGCTTGTGGTGTAACTTCTGTATTCCGGCCAGTCAGAAGTTATGGGCACAAGATGGCACTGCGGGACCAGAGCTGCTTCGGAAAAAAGATGAAGCTGTCGGAAATGACTATATCACATGGGACTAAGAGCACTTTGCACACTACAACATCGCAGCTGCGATGTCGATGGGGTCAAATTGAAAGTGATGCACATCCGGTGTCGCAGTCGATATCGTAGTGTGTAAATCCTTTTTGATACGATTAACAAGCGCTAAAGCGTCGTTATTGTATCATCGGTGTAGGGTCCGGCATTTCCATGAATTGGGAAATACCGATGTTCCGATGTTGTTCCTCATTCCTGCAGCAGCACACATCGCTGTGTGTAAAGCCGCAAGAGCGAGGAAGATCTCCTACCTGCGTCCTGCGGCTCACACCGGCTATGCGGAAGGAAGGAGGTGGGCGGGATGTTTTCTATTGGCCGCCTGCCGTGTGACGTCGCTATGATGCCGCATGACCCGCCCCCATAATACGGAGGCGGTTCGCTGGCCAGAGCAACGTCGCAGGGCAGGTGAGTGCATGTGAAGCTGCCGTAGCGATAATGTTCACTACAGCAGCTATCACCATGATATCGCAGCTGCGACGGGGGCGGAGACTATCGCGCACGGCATCGCAGCATCGGCTTGCAATGTCGTAGTGTGCAAAGTGCCCCTTAGATTTAAAGTGCCACTCCAGGATTGGGGAAAAAAAGCTAAGTGGAGCTTTAACGCTGTATTGTAATACAACCATAAAGGTATATTATAATGAAGGGGTCTCAATCACATCGCATGCAGCCCCTCAGGGTTCTTCTTGTAGCCCACAGGCCTAGTGATGATTGTGGCCGGTGCCTGTGTGGAACCCAGGGGGGCAGGGGGTTAACCTTCTACTCGTCGCCGGGCCGGTGTGGAAGTCTGGGCTGTCACGGGTGGCCTGCCCGGCTTCAAGCCCCGAGGTACCCACAATAAATAGGGGGATAGGAAGTGGATGATTGTCGTGACGCAACCTGTGGTACACGGCCAGTGATCAGCCGCTGCTGCTCTCACTGTCCTTCGGGGCGGATAGTAATAGCAGTTGAAGATGGTATCGCTCCCCACAGGTGGAGCGGGCCCCGAGAAGGATAGTGATGGCCTTTGGCACCAAGGCGCGGGGCAGATGCACCGGTAATAAGAGTCCAAGTCAGTTGCTGCAGTTCCAGGTGTCTTTACTCACTCTTTGTGTCACTCGCCCAGGTAGTACCGGTCACCTGATGTGATGTGCCCCGTCGACCTCGGATAAGTTACAAGAAGTCACTAGTGTTTGAAAGAAGAAAGTCCTTTCTCAGAGTTGCCCTTCCAGCTGTGAGGAACCTGGATGAGCGCTCCACTTCAAGCCACAGGCCCTATGAAGAGAAGAGAAGAGAAGAAAGTGGTAAAGGTGTCATATCCCAAAACTGGTGTCCCAGGTAGACTAACTAGTGATTGTGTGAGTTTGCTCCTATTTCTACCCCAAGTGGAATCCGACCCCCAGGAGGCTGTCCTATTGACCGGGATATTCCCAAGCTTTGCGTTGGCCAACCCTTCGCCTACCCTAGTCTAGCTCTCCAGTGAGAAGGCTCCTAAGCTTTATATAAGATGTGAATTGTGGAACACTGCTGATTTACCTCCTCCTTACCCGAGGTGAATACCGCACCTTAAATGAGGTGCAGTACTCTGTGGCAATTGGAACCTCAGGGGCGCAACACCTGTCCCCACAGAAGTCAGCACTTTATTTCATTCCAGTGAACTGCTGCTGGCACTGAGCAAACTCTCTGCAGAACTATGCCTAAGGCAGCCGCCGGCCACTCACAGGCCTGCAGTTGACATATCTGATATGACGACAAGTGCTGAACCCTGATTGGCGGATGGCTGACATTGGTTTAGGGCTGTAGAGAGCTCTTGCACAGTGCCAGCAGCAGTTCATTCAAATGAAATAAAGTGCTGACTACTGCGGGGACTGACACCAGCTGCGATCATCACGGGGTACACGAGCCTTCGGGCCGCAAGAACCAGACGAGAGTACACTGAGGGAACGGAGGACAGGAGAGAAGAATCTTTTTTTATATATATATGTATATGAAGAATGGCATATAAGGGGAAATTACTACAGGGTGGGTACAGTACTACAAGATGGGAACAGGATGGGCACATTGCTACAGGATGGCAACAAGGATGGGACACATTACTACAGGATAGGGACAAAGATGGGCACATTACTACAAGAAGGGGACAAGGATGGGCACATTACTCTAGGATGGGGACAAAGATGGGCACATTACTACAGAATGGGGACAAGTAGGGTCACATTGCTACAGGATGGGGCATATTATTAAAGGATGAGGACCAGAATGGGGACATTACTACAAAATGAGGATCCCATATGAATATTAGTACAAGATTGGCCAAAATTACTTTATGGTGCTAATTTTAAAACAATATTACTTATAAAAAGGGAAACAAATGTAATAAATGCAAACAAAATTCTAAAGTAAGCATGGAATTTTTTTTTTTACTTTTAAAAATGCTTTTTATCTACATTTACTAAAATAAACAAAAAAATGCATGTTATCGCCACATCCATATGTCTTATGAAAATATACAAGTGGGAATAAGGCTATGTGCCCACGCTGCAGATTTACCGAGGATTTTGCCGCGGATTTGCCGCGGATTTAACGCGGATTTGCCGAAAATCTGCAGCAGCGGCGCTTCCAAGCCATTTCAATGGCATTTTGGAAATGCTGTGTCCATGCTGCGGATTTTTCCGCTGCGGATTTGCCGCGGATTTTGATGCGGAAAAATCTGCAGCATGTCAATTCTTTGTTGCGGATTTTGGTGCGGATTTGGGTATAGAATGGGAAAAAAAAAATCCGCATCAAAATCCGCGGCAAATCCGCGGTAAATCCGCGGCAAATCCGCGGGTGCGGATTTGCCGCGAAAGTCGCGGCTTTTCAGGCAGAAAAGTCCGCAGGTACATTCTACCGTGGACACATAGCCTAATAGGTGTTGAGTTTATTACACTAGTTTGTATATTGCTGTGTTGAAAAAAATCAGTTTGGATGCAGAGCATCGTGTGCATTGGCAGCTCCAACCAAGGGGTGTAAGATAGTAAAGGGTGGATGTCCCAGCTCAGGTTGTCAGGGATTTCAAAAGTGTTAATATTTCAGCATCCCTTGATGGCCTCCTTTCAGCTAGTCAGTCCTTTCTTAGAGGTCTATGATAGAAGAGATCACTTGATTCCTTCGTGGTCTGGCGTAATATCTCATTTCTTCGAGTGTAGAAGACAAAACTAATACTTGATGGGCTAGTGGTTGATATTTTTGCAATGAGCACTGCTTCATCCTGCAGCTTTATGCAAGTTCCTCACCGTCCATACTGATCAAAATATCAGTAAGATCAGTACTCTGGACAGACATTATAGAAACCATCGGGGGAGTCTGGGAAAGATTTTGGTCTAGAATATTTGCTTTACCTTTGTATTATATGGGATATGTTTTATTTATTTTTTTCTCAAAAAAGGGAAATCCGAATTTATCATTCATCTATTGGATAGGTAATAAGAGCTAGAATATGTGGATCCAGTTGGACCCCCACTGATTGCAAAAATGTCAGATCAGTATTATTAATGGAGGCTTAATTGTAATCTTCATATTGCTGTAACGCGTATGAGCTTCTTACAGGATGGGTAGTGGAAAGATTGATGCAGCTAATTAGTGCACACATTCCAATGTATTAGTTCTTATAGACCGCAGGCTGTAATTTACATCTTCATGTACGGTGCAGAATTGCACTTTTTTACTGAATATGAAAATTCCTTCTTGGTTTGTCAATAATGACATTTTGGGGACAGAAACAAGTTCAGTAGTATTTCTATTTAGAAAGTGTGGGAGGAAGAGAATGTTCTATGTAGCGTGTTTGGCACCAATTTGCAGAGAGATGAAGTGATGCGTTCTATAAGAATAGTGGTTGAGATTCATGCTGTTATGTCCACTTTTCAATTGTCTATAAATTTGCGGCACTGGCAGGCAGTTCATTTTACTGGTGAAAATGCCACAAAGGAGGAGACAAATTGGGGGCATTTCTGGGAAGGTTGACAATAATATAAGAACTTAAGGGCATTCATCACCATATAAAATAGCAAATACATCAACTCCAATTAGATCAACATTATTGTGAGATGCAGACAGTGTATTGCGCAATATAAGGATGCTTTCTGTGGAACGAAAAGACTAGTAAGAAATCATCCTGACATTTGTGTAAACAGCGAGACTGTCATATATGTGGCTTCACGCCACTTAACCCTCGAATGGGATTAATGTTCCTGACAGGTGCTTATCTTTTACTTCTCTCTCCTCACCAGATTTTCAGGAGGAAATCCCCTCTCTCCAGGTAGACTCCTGGCTCTAGTTGCTGTGTGAAACCTGATACCACAGTTAGTCTGCAGAGTTTCAGGAGGGCAGATATACCTGTGCTGGCTTCTCAGGCTCATTGTTCCCGAACACATCACACTTTATAAGGTTGCTCTTGCTGTTTGCTCTGTAAATGTGTTTTTTCTGGGAAAACTTCAGGATCTAATTCTGAATAATTATGATTGTAATATTATTTTAGGTGCCTTGAAATTTTGTGTTTTTGCCAAATTTTTCTCTTTTTAATAACCGTTATGTGTTATAACTTGGGGCTATTTGGTGGGAGTTTTGAAATTTGTGTATTTCAGAGATATTACTTTTATGTTGAGTAAATGGGTTTCTTTTGCACCTAATAATGTGTAGTCTCTTTTATTGCATCCTTATGAAGGTCTCTGATCACTTTTAGATCACTGAAATTGCAAAAATTAGATATTATAGGTATTTTTCTAGCCTGCGCCTGACAGGCACATTATTCCCAAACTCGTTATTAAAGATATTGTTCCCACCAGAGGGTTAAAACTGCATTCAATTAGATGGCCGCTTAAGAGGAGCCAATCTGGTGTTCACCTGGCAAATCGCTCTGGAGTCTGGAACATTGCAAGATCTAAGTGAAGCTGCTCGGCATCAGGTTGACCATCTCGACAGTTATTGAAGAGAAATGTCTTTGTAGCACCCCTGAGGTATCAGGTGCCACAAAATGTGAATGTGGAAACCCAAACCCCGGAATATCCGTGCCAGTCAACACACCAGCATCAGGCCACATACATAAACCCCAATTCCAAACTAGGAGACTGCCTAGTAACAGGTAAAAGGGATGGGCACTGACTGGATAGTCGCCACCCAATTTGTAGGGAGAGACCCAGCAAGGGGGAGGGGCCAGTGGTCAGTTGGGAAGTTGGCGGGAGGAAGTGTTTAGTCAAGTAAGGAGTCGAGTGAGGAGAGAGGAGAAGAAAAGTCAAGAAAAGGAAATGAAGGCCAGAGCAGTTGAGAGTAGTAGTCGGAGGAGTGAAAGAGTGAAAAGTACAGAAAGAAAGGAAAAGACCTGCAGTAACAATGGAGTGCTGTGACAGGAGTGAGGGAATGTGGAGTAAGGAACCAGGACTCCAGGGACCGTGGGTTACCTGTGGAAGTGCAAAACTCCAGGAACCGTGGGGCGCCTGTGGAAGTCTGGAACCTAGGCTCACAGAACTCAGCACGAGGCGGGGTGCAGACCCTAGGACAGTGGGACACTTTATGGTCAACTGTTAATTCTGCCGGGTGAGAAGATCTCCAGGGTCCATCGCAAACCAAAGAGTCTAAAGCATCAGCAGCAAAGAGGGAATTGGGGATTGAACCTCTTAAATAATCCAGCCTGCCTGCAATAGGACCAAGGCAGAAACGGAGGGGTTCCCAAGCAGCTCTAGGCCACAGGAGCCCATCAACATCAAGTGTGCATGGAGGACAGCCAACCCAGGTCACGGCTAGCATGGAGAACAAGGGGAGCGGGAACATCTTGAACCGGTACCAGCGGGTCCAAACACTCAAATAAAAACAAGGCAAAGTAAAACTGCAATACTGGTGTAGACTGTTTCCTTATCGCCTCCGTATACACACACACTGACTGTTCCCTACTACAACCCCCATCATCCACTGCTGGGGCCTAGCCCTGCTTGCGGAGGGCCCAAAACACTTAAGCTGCATTACTCCATCAGCCCCAACAAGACCCTGCAGCGGTGGCTTCAAATAACTCGGTCGCACACTGCAAGTGGTATAGTCGAAAAAACTCTTTATTTTTATTTCTCCCTTTTCTTTCATTTTTACCCCCTTTTTTTTTATTCAGAACCGGGCATCAGCCGCGACCACGACTGTCCACCTACACTGCGCACCACGCACCCGGGACCGAGTATCCCACAGCCCTGGGGCGTCACATCTATTCTCTCCCTTACCAATGATAATTGTTTGGGAAGACAGAATGTTGTTGAAATAATAACATAGTTTAAATAAATTGAACTAATTTTCAAAAATCTACCTTGGTGGCTCAAATAGATAGCACAGGTCACCAGGGACTCATTATCCAGGGTCCAGCAGGCAATCTCTAATCTGTAGTGGCAGCATCCCTAGTTAGGTATGGTAGCACCTCATCTCTTGTTGGGTCTATTATATTTATTTATGAATGGCTATATGTTTGGGAGTGAAACAGAGGGGAGCAAAGTGGCAAGATATATTCCTAGTCTCACTGCCACTTCATACTGGCAAATATCATGGTGAGAGCTTTAACGCCTATATCACCAGGTGATTTTCCAGTTTTCATTTTCATTTTTTCCTCCTCTTCTTCCAAGAGCCATAACGTTTTTATTTTTCCAGGCAAAAAGACTGACGGCACTCCCAAAATTGCAATGTGAACAGGTGCATAACTGAACATGACATAAAATGACAAAAAAAAAGACAGTTGCACTCTGAAATGCTAAAGCATGAAAACCATGAATGTAAGAATATAGATATGCATTGCTGCTAAGGGAAATCTAAGAAAAAATTGACATTTTTAGCATACAAAAATGGCCATTTTTATATCTGCCCAGTAGACATGACACGGCATAACTCATATACTTGGTACCTACTCTGAACTGAAGACTCTCTCCGGATTTAAAAACATGGAGGTTCTTAAACTCAGAGGGAGGCTTGAGTATACAGTAGGTACCCAGTATACAAGATATGCCATGACATGGTTGTTGCGGGCGGAGAGGGGTTTTTGGGGAACGCCGCTCACCTGGGGAATCTCTGGCGCTCGGGTCCAGTGCTTCTGCTCCTCGGTGGCTCGAGCACGGGGCCGGACCCGGGGGCTCGAGCAGTGCCTCCTCGCCCACGAGTGAAAAGGGGGGAGGTTTGGTAGTGGGATGTCAGTTGTGACGCCACCCACGAGGTTGTCGTGATGGTGGGCACCACCGCTGCTGGTGACGGGGTTTCCCGGGAGCGATGGTGGGGAGCAGCTGAGGTGTTGGCCCCTCCGTGGGTAGGGGCTGGTGTCCCGGGGCCCCGGTTGGGGGGTTGGATGGATGTATGTTGGTGGGTAGGAGCTAGGTGCAGATGCCAATGCGGGGAGGCAGTGCGGAAGCGGGGCAGCGATACGGTGCAGCGCTGTGCCGGATGGCACTGGTGTACTCACTCAGGTAGTCAATAACAGAGTCTCTGGTAAACCAAACGGCTGGATGGATGGGGCCCGCAGTCGGCTGCGGCGTCTTCACTCTCCCCAGACGGGTTGATGGCGGCTGTCTTTCCCTGCACCTGTGTGTAAGTGTTTGACCCCTATGGAATCCCACGGGTGGTCCGCTCCCCGGCTTGTACGTGTCGGGAGAGCCCATTTTGCCCACAGGCGCTGGCCCTTGGATCTCTGGCCGTTGGCGGTGGCTCTTATCCGGACGGGTTGGGCTGTTGCCTTCTGACGGGACTTGGGTGGGAATGAACCCCTGAGGTCCAGACCGCAATCAGAGAATTTGACCGTTACGGCGGCTTCCGAGCCTAGTCGGGGTCTGAGTACCCTGCCTTGGTGCTTAGCTTCACTCCGCTCCCCGGTTTGGTACCGCGGGCCACCGCCCGACCCCGGTCCTACGGTTCCGTAGACGTCCACTAACTCCTGCAGATGGCCACCACCGTCTGCCGACCTTACTGACTGTGCCTGGGCTCTGACCCAGACACACACAGTCTCTTCACTTCAACCTCCAACTCCACACTCCTGAACTCGACTCCTCTACCTCCTGAGCTCAACTCCTTCACTCAACTGTCTACTTTTCCCGCCTCCAGGCCTGTGAACTCCTCGGTGGGTGGGGCCAACTGCCTGGCTCCGCCCCACCTGGTATGGACATCAGACCCTGGAGGGAGGCAACAAGGGTTTTGTTGGATGGATGTTCCCTACCAGGGGAGGGTGTGTGTGTGTATGTGATGTTACTCTGTGACCCCTGGGGTCCAGGGCATCACATGGTTACTTGGTGGATATAAAAAAATGGCCATTTTTGTATGCTATATATCTCAATTTTTTCTTAGATTTCTTTTAGCAGTAATACATATCTATATTCTTACATTCATGGTTTTCATGCTTTATCATTTCAGAGTGCAACTGTTTCTTATTTTGTCATTATGTTTTTATTTTTCCGTCAACATAGCCATATGAGGGCTTGTTTTTTGTGGATGAGTAGTATTTTTGAATGAGACCATTAATTTTAACATATACTGTAATGGAAAACAGGGGAAAAAGATTGATGAAATTGCAAAAAACTGCAATTCCAAAATCATTTTCGGATTTTTTCTTTACCATGAATACAATTTGCAAAAGCAACTAAACCCCTAAACTAAAGACTTAATTTAAAATATAACTTTTATTACTACATTAATAATAAGTGCATAGAGGGTAAAGAAGACCAAGTATTAAAAACACGAAATGCTGTGTTCTGAAATCTCCCTAAGTAATAGTAACCAATGAGCCTCATTCCCCTGATGACGCCAGTGTCGTGAAACATGTTGGGGAGACAAAATGAATACTTTTAATTAGCGAGTGCTGCGCTTATCCCTATGAATACTTTAAGCATAGTCAATGAATGTACGCATACACAGTGGGCTCTTATTCAGATAGAATTTGACTATAATACTCTGCTTAACTGTTGTAATTGATACTATTATCGAGGGAGATTTCAGATCACAGCACTTTGTGTTTTTAATATTTGGTCTTCACCCCTTATGTACTTAATAATATAGTAATAAAATTTATATTTTAAATTACTCTTTAGTTTAGGAGTTTAGTTGCTTTTGCAAATTGCATTTATTGAATTACCCCTACACTGACTTATGACAATGTGATGTTTAATTAAGTTTTATTTACAATTTTCAATACATAGTAAAACTGACTTGGCATTATGATTCCCCAAGTCCAGTATGAGTTAGTATATACCAAACATGTAGAGTTGGTTTTTTTTTTATTTAATTGGTGAAAAAAAATCTAAAATTTGTCACAAAAAAAAATGGTGCTTTTGTCACTAATTTCCGAGAAGCATAACATTATCATTTTTCGGTATCTGGGGCTGTGTGGAGGCTTAGTTTTTGCATTGTGAGCTGATGTTTTATACCATTTTTGGGCAGATATGACGTTTTGATCGCCTCTCATTACATTTTATCGGAATGTTGCAGCAACTCAAAAAATATAATACTGCCATTTAGAATGTTTTTCTTTATGAATCAGATTTATTTTATATTTTGATAGATCGGATATTTCTGAATGCAGTGATACCAAATATGTGTATTTCTTACTGTTTTATTTTTCAATAGAGCAAAAGGGGGTGATTTGAACTTTTGTGGGTTTTTTATTTTTCTCATTGTTTTTCATTGTTTGCAAGATTGCAGAGATAACAGAGTAATGTGAATAGTGTATGAATAACAGTTCATGATGCTTACAACAAACAATGGATTAGCTAGCACATCTGAGGAGCAGTTGATGCAAGTTGTAAAAATCACAAAAATTTGAAGACATGATTGCCTCTGAAGAAACAAGATGATGGAAAACTCCAAGACAAATGATGGCTGAAGACAGCACTAATTGAATACTCACACACATTATGTGTGTTTAAGTGGATCTTGGCCTTGAATGAAGATATCTGTGAGGCATGCCTAGCAACTTGTGAAACCTGGTATGGAACACAACAAAGGGTATCTGACATAGATTAAGGAAGAGGAGCTTGTCCTTAGAGATGACACAGGTACATAACATTAAAAACCATAAAAATTAGCACTAAATAAAAAGGCGCCTATCTTTGGGTCAAAACAAAAACAGAATACTCAGGGGAGGAGCAAGGAAAACTGACCTCTAATGACATAGTTTCATGTCCTTTTTATTCATGTAAAAAAATGTGGATTTAATACAGAATCCACCATTCACACTAGGTGATGTCTAAATTCACCTCCTCCTCGTTCCTGCAGTGAGCTTTGCACAGATTACAGAGCATGCCAGAACACTCCACCATGCAGCTCACCAGAATCCCTTAAACCACCGCTGCAACTTTATATAAGCCTATTCCTGGGTTATAACAAGGCTCTTTATATATCATACACTTATGTGTAAGTCTGAAAAATCAAAGTAAAAAATCTGGTTTGCGGTATGCAAGTTAGTCAAATTTAGTCCATTGAGCCATGGATTCCATCAGATAAGTCCTGCCTTGGATTTTATAATCAGATTCAAAGGGACTTGACTGACAGGTATCATCACTGTCTGGGCCCAGGAACTCTGACGCTTGGCTGTAAAGTTCTGCCTTCATTGCCATGTGCAATGAAGCCAGCAGTTCACTCCCCAGATACATCAGTGCACTGTGCATGCCCAGGAAGGTATTAGTGATTACCGATCCAACTGTGCAGAGAGCTACAGTGAAGCAGAATTGGCATACAATATTCCCCTCCGGATATAAGTAGTGCACTGATGAAGCTGAGGATCGTACACCCAACTTCACTGTGTATGGCCAGAAAGGCAGAACATTATGTTCATGTGTGAGAGTTTCTGAGCCCTGATAAAGACATCGCCTGTATGGCGGATGTTAAAGGGAACCTGTCAGGCACAATATGCACCCAGAACAACGAGCAGTTCTAGGTTCATATTGCTAATCTCTGCCTAACTGTCCCAGCTGATAGTAGCATAGATAAAGAGATCGTTAGAAAAAATATTTCTGAAGATCCCATATGATATGCTAATGAGGCCAGCGACTAGGTGCAAGGATGTTAGTTCTCCTGGCTAGTCAGCCCCCTTAGCATGTTAGAAAGCCCCTGTGGGTGTGCTAACATGCTAATGAATGCACAGTGTTAGAGGATGCTCATTCTCACCTCTCTGCTTCCATTAAGTTCAACTCCCGGATTTCAGTTCAGTGTGCATAATCCCAGATTTTCGGTCATGCGCACTATGATGTCAGGTGTATGCCTTCTGCGTTCAAACTCATGTATTCCACTTGACCGGAAATTCCGGGGTCATGCGCTCTGAGCTGAAATCCTTGAGTCGAACTCAATGGCAGCAGAGGTGAGAGCAACCATGCTCTGGCGCTGTGCATTAATTAGCATCTTAGCATGCCCACAGGGGCGTAGTTACTAGTGATGAGCGAGCATGCTTGTCACTACTCGGTACTCGCACGAGTATCGCTGTACTCGGGCTGCTCGGCGGGGACCGAGTAATCTCGCGATACTCGTGCTGTACTCGTGGTCTTCATTTCTGCATGTTGGCGCTCTTTTGAGAGCCAGCCCTCATGCAGGGATTGGCTGGCAGACCACTGCAATGCCACAGCCCTGTTAGTTGTGGAATTGCAGTGATTGGCCGGCCTGCACAGCGTGACCGAGCCTTTATATCGGCCGGCGCGCTGTGCTCTGCTCACAGCTATCCAGACTGTCAGTGCAGGGAGAGTGTCGCTGATTCAGGGAAAGCTTTGCGGCCCTTTATAGCTTTTTCAGTTGCAGGGCTGCAAACAGTGTGACCAAAAGTCCTTCTCAGGACTATTCTAGTTGTATACAGGCAGGCAGGGTATAGCCAGGTCGGAGTACAGTAGCAGAGTCCTTCTCAGGACTACTGTTGCTATATACAGGCAGGGTATAGCCAGGTCTGAATACAGGCTAGTGACCAAAAGAGTCCTTGTCAGGACTATTGTACCAGTATACAGGCAGGCAGGCAGGGTAGTGGTGACCGTATACCAGCCTTCATCATATCTGGGGCTGGTGTACACAGTGTAAAACAGTCCAGATAGTGTCTGACTTGTCTGTAATTGTCGCTCCCCAAAAAAACCTGTTAGGTTCTTATTGCGTCCGTGCTTGGTTTTTAAAACCGCACGTGTGTGCCTGTTGGTGGCAGCGTACAGGTGCACTTGTGTGCAATTTCCAGAAACTTTAATATAACGCACAAGTAGTGAATATACACGTCAGCAGTGCACAGCATTGCAAAATGCGCAAGGGCATTGGCAAGGAACAAGGAAGTGGACGTGATGGTGGTGCAGGCAGAGGCCGAGGTCGTGGGCAAGCTCTAATTTCGCCACAACAAAGGGCCACATCTAGTCGCTCGCACGTCCTGTCCCAAATTCTTGGGGACCGCAGCAGTACACCGCTCTTGAACCAAGACCAGTGTCAACAGGTTGTTAGTTGGATAGCAGATAATGCTTCCAGTCAGATTGGCACCACCACAAACACTCTGTCTTCCACACGGTCAAGTGTCAGTAGCCGTGATACTGCACCGCACATTTCTGAACCTGATCCTCCTTCCTACCACCAGGCTGAGTACACGTCCTCCTCGGACATTAATGATCCCACACTTGGACACTTGGAAGAGCTGTTCACGTTTCCATTCACACATTCTGGCCTCTCGCCAGCTCATATTGAAGTGGGTCATGAGGAGATCATCTGTACAGATGGCCAAATATTTGAGCAGCCACGTTCTCACGAAGTTGGCAACGTGTCTCAACAAGTGGTGGACGATGATGAGACACAATTGTCAGGAAGTCAGGAGGAGGAGCAGGGTGCGGAAGAGGAAGACGACGTGGTGGATGATCCAGTAACTGACCCAACCTGGCAGGAGGATATGCAGAGCGAGGACAGCAGTGCACAGGGGGAGGGAGGCGTAGCATCACAACAGGCAGTAAGAAGCAGGGTGGTGGCCCCAGGCAGAAGTCAGGCAACCGTTCCCCGGAACAACACGACGACACAAGGTGCCTGTACAAATGTTAGGTCTTCCCGAGTCTGGCAGTTTTTTAAGTTGGATCCAGATGATTCAAAAAAGGCCATTTGCAACACCTGCCGTGCCAGCATCAGCAGGGGTACCAAAACTAGCAGCCTGACCACCACCAGCATGATCAGGCACATGTCAGCCAAGCACCCGACTTTGTGGGAAGTACAACAGAGTCGAGGAGCAGTGCTTGCTGATGTCACTGCTACGTCTTCGCTGGTTGTGCATGCGAGCCAATCCCCTGTCCATGCTGCCTGCGAACAAGCCTCCTCCACTCCTGCACCTGCAGTTGCCTACGCAGAAAGAACACCATCATCAAGCACGTCCTTGTCCCAGCGCAGCGTTCAGTTATCCATTCAGCAAACCTTTGAACGCAGGCGCAAATACACTGCCAACACCCCACATGCCACAGTTCTAAATGCTAACATTTCGCGACTGCTTGCGCTGGAAATGTTGCCTTTTAGGCTGGTGGAGACAGAAGCATTCCGTGACCTGATGGCGGCAGCTGTCCCACGTTACTCGGTCCCCAGCCGCCACTATTTCTCCCGGTGTGCCGTCCCCGCGTTGCATAACCACGTGTCACAAAACATCACACGTGCCCTGAACAACGCTGTTTCACCCAAGGTCCACCTAACCACAGACACGTGGACAAGTGCTTGTGGGCAAGGCCGCTACATCTCGTTGACGGCACACTGGGTTAATATTGTGGAAGCTGGGACCCAGTCTGAGCGAGGGACGGAACACGTCCTTCCCACACCAAGGTTTGCAGGCCCTACCTCAGTCAGTGTTTCACCCACACCCTACAGCTCCGGAATGTCATGCTCTTCAGCCTCCTCCTCCTCCTGCGCATCCTCATCCACTGTGCCCTCCACACCAGTCACAAGCTGGAAGCACTGCAGCACTGCCTCGGCGAAGCGGCAACAGGCTGTGCTGAAGCTAATCTGCATAGGTGACAAACCCCACAATGCAGAAGAGCTGTGGACAGCTCTGAAACAGCAGGCAGATCACTGGCTCACACCTCTGAACCTAAAGCCAGGAAAGGTCGTGTGTGACAATGGCCGGAACCTGGTGGCGGCTTTGAGGCGAGGCCAGCTGACACATGTTCCATGCGTGGCCCATGTGCTCAACCTCGTGGTTCAGCGGTTTATAAAGTCATACCCAGAGCTGTCTGATCTGCTGGTAAAAGTTCGCTGCCTGTCTGCACATTTTCGAAAGTCACCTACTGCTTCAGCCGGCCTTGCCGGCTTTCAGCGCCGTTTGCATCTTCCGGCTCACAGACTGGTGTGTGATGTCCCCACGCATTGGAATTCAACTCTGCACATGTTGGTCAGGATATGTGAGCAGAAGAGGGCAGTTGTTGAGTACCTGCATCACCTAAGCCGTCGGGAAATGGGTCAAACTCCACACATAACACCTGAGGAGTGGAGATGGATGTCAGACCTATGTACCATCCTCCAAAACTTTGAGGACTCCACCAAGATGGTGAGTGGTGATGACGCCATTATTAGCGTCACCATACCGCTACTCTGCCTTCTAAAACGGTCTCTGCTGAAAAACAAACATGATGCATTGCAGGCGGAGCGCGATGAGTTGCAGCAAGAAACAGTAGTGGGTGTGGGTGATAGCACACAGCCCAGCCTCGTCTCATCACAACGTGCAGTGGAGGACTATGACGAGGAGGAGGATGAAGACATGGAGCAACTCTCCGGCCAAATTGAGGATATGACATGCACACCAGTCATATCCTTGGTTCAGCGTGGCTGGCCAGAGGACAGGTTAGATGAGGAGGAGGAGGAGGAGGAGGACAGCATGTGCAGTCATCTTGTTGGTCAGGCTACTGAAGTCCTGGCTGTTAAGAGTCTGGCGCACATGGCTGACTTTATGGTAAGCTGCCTGTCTCGTGACCCTCGCGTTAAGAACATCTTGGCCGACAATCATTACTGGTTGGTAACACTGTTAGACCCACGCTACAAGGAGAACTTTTTGTCTCTTATTCCCGTGGAGGAGAGGTCAACCAAAATGCAGCAGTTCCGGAAGGCCATACTCATGGAAGTAGGCAAAGCATTCCCCTCACAAAACGCTAGCGGCATAGGTCAGGAATCAGTGGACAACCGAGGCGTACAGCCGAGAGAGGCACAAGTCCAATCCGCCAGAGGTAGGGGAACAGTCTTTAAGATGTGGGACAGTTTTCTCAGCCCCTCACGTACCACAGCCCCTGAGGTGCGGGGTAGTGCCACAAGAAATCCTAAGTTTGCCCAGATGCTGAAGGAGTACCTTGCAGATCGAACAACTGTACTCCGACATTCCTCTGTGCCTTACAATTATTGGGTATCCAAGCTGGACACGTGGCATGAATTGGCTCTCTACGCCTTGGAAGTCCTGGCCTGCCCTGCTGCTAGCGTTTTGTCAGAGCGTGTTTTTAGTGCCGCAGGTGGAATCATTACAGATAAACGCACCCGCCTGTCAACTGAAAATGCTGACAGGCTGACTCTGATCAAGATGAACAAGGGTTGGATTGGGCCAGACTTCACCACACCACCAGCAAATGAGAGCGAATTTAAAGTTTGCCATGTACCTCCACTCACCCATGGGTACACACTTCTGGACATTGGATAATGGCTGGACTGCTCCTCCTTCTCCTCATGCGCCACCATGATGATGACCGTTACAAATTGCAATACTTAGGCCTTTGTTTCAGGTATACCCCCAGTGGTAAATTTTTTCGCCCATTCTTTGAAGAATGGACATTACAACGACAGGAGACCCGCTCCTTTGCAATGGGAACAATGTTTTGAGGCCCTCATGCACGTCTCTACCCAGGGACAACGTGGAGCCTCCCAATTTTTGGCTGCCCTGCCTAAGGGCTATACTATAATACACCCACTTCCTTAAAATGGACACTTAATGTTTTGAGGCCCTCATGCACGTCTCTACCCAGGGACAACGTGGAGCCTCCCAATTTTTGGCTGCCCTGCCTAAGGGCTATACTATAATACACCCACTTCCTTAAAATGGACACTTAATGTTTTGAGGCCCTCATGCACGTCTCTACCCAGGGACAACGTGGAGCCTCCCAATTTTTGGCTGCCCTGCCTAAGGGCTATACTATAATACACCCACTTCCTTAAAATGGACACTTAATGTTTTGAGGCCCTCATGCACGTCTCTACCCAGGGACAACGTGGAGCCTCCCAATTTTTGGCTGCCCTGGCAAAGGGCTATACTGAAATAGACCCACTTCCTTACAATGGGCACTTCAGGTTTACAGGCCATCATGCACGTCTCTATCCAGGGACAATGTGGAGCCTCCCAATTTTTGGCTGCCCTGGCAAAGGGCTATACTGAAATAGACCCACTTCCTTACAATGGGCACTTCAGGTTTACAGGCCATCATGCACGTCTCTATCCAGGGACAATGTGGAGCCTCCCAATTTTTGGCTGCCCTGGCAAAGGGCTATACTGAAATAGACCCACTTCCTTACAATGGGCACTTCAGGTTTACAGGCCATCATGCACGTCTCTATCCAGGGACAATGTGGAGCCTCCCAATTTTTGGCTGCCCTGGCAAAGGGCTATACTGAAATAGACCCACTTCCTTACAATGGGCACTTCAGGTTTACAGGCCATCATGCACGTCTCTATCCAGGGACAATGTGGAGCCTCCCAATTTTTGGCTGCCCTGGCAAAGGGCTATACTGAAATAGACCCACTTCCTTACAATGGGCACTTCAGGTTTACAGGCCATCATGCACGTCTCTATCCAGGGACAATGTGGAGCCTCCCAATTTGTGGCTGCCCTGGCAAAGGGCTATACTGAAATAGACCCACTTCCTTACAATGGGCACTTCAGGTTTACAGGCCCTCATGCACGTCTCTACCCAGGGACAACGTGGAGCCTCCCAATTTTTGGCTGCCCTGCCTAAGGGCTATACTATAATACACCCACTTCCTTAAAATGGACACTTAATGTTTTGAGGCCCTCATGCACGTCTCTACCCAGGGACAACGTGGAGCCTCCCAATTTTTGGCTGCCCTGCCTAAGGGCTATACTATAATACACCCACTTCCTTAAAATGGACACTTAATGTTTTGAGGCCCTCATGCACGTCTCTACCCAGGGACAACGTGGAGCCTCCCAATTTTTGGCTGCCCTGGCAAAGGGCTATACTGAAATAGACCCACTTCCTTACAATGGGCACTTCAGGTTTACAGGCCATCATGCACGTCTCTATCCAGGGACAATGTGGAGCCTCCCAATTTTTGGCTGCCCTGGCAAAGGGCTATACTGAAATAGACCCACTTCCTTACAATGGGCACTTCAGGTTTACAGGCCATCATGCACGTCTCTATCCAGGGACAATGTGGAGCCTCCCAATTTTTGGCTGCCCTGGCAAAGGGCTGTACTGAAATAGACCCACTTCCTTACAATGGGCACTTCAGGTTTACAGGCCATCATGTACGTCTCTATCCAGGGACAATGTGGAGCCTCCCAATTTGTGGCTGCCCTGGCAAAGGGCTATACTGAAATAGACCCACTTCCTTACAATGGGCACTTCAGGTTTACAGGCCCTCATGCACGTCTCTACCCAGGGACAACGTGGAGCCTCCCAATTTTTGGCTGCCCTGCCTAAGGGCTATACTATAATACACCCACTTCCTTAAAATGGACACTTAATGTTTTGAGGCCCTCATGCACGTCTCTACCCAGGGACAACGTGGAGCCTCCCAATTTTTGGCTGCCCTGCCTAAGGGCTATACTATAATACACCCACTTCCTTAAAATGGACACTTAATGTTTTGAGGCCCTCATGCACGTCTCTACCCAGGGACAACGTGGAGCCTCCCAATTTTTGGCTGCCCTGGCAAAGGGCTATACTGAAATAGACCCACTTCCTTACAATGGGCACTTCAGGTTTACAGGCCATCATGCACGTCTCTATCCAGGGACAATGTGGAGCCTCCCAATTTTTGGCTGCCCTGGCAAAGGGCTATACTGAAATAGACCCACTTCCTTACAATGGCACTTCAGGTTTACAGGCCATCATGCACGTCTCTATCCAGGGACAATGTGGAGCCTCCCAATTTTTGGCTGCCCTGGCAAAGGGCTATACTGAAATAGACCCACTTCCTTACAATGGGCACTTCAGGTTTACAGGCCATCATGCACGTCTCTATCCAGGGACAATGTGGAGCCTCCCAATTTTTGGCTGCCTTGGCAAAGGGCTATACTGAAATAGACCCACTTCCTTACAATGGGCACTTCAGGTTTACAAGCCATCATGCACGTCTCTATCCAGGGACAATGTGGAGCCTCCCAATTTGTGGCTGCCCTGGCAAAGGGCTATACTGAAATAGACCCACTTCCTTACAATGGGCACTTCAGGTTTACAGGCCATCATGCACGTCTATATGCAGGGGCATTGGTGAACCTCACAATTTTGGACTGCCCTGGCAAAGGAAAATACTACAAAGACTCACTTCCTCAAAATGGGCACATTAGACTCAAGAGGCCTTCATGTACGTCTCTTCTCAGGGACATCGGAGTGCCACACAATGTTTTCACGTAAAATCTTTCATGTATTAATCTCAAAAAGTAACATACACCAGCTCTATCTCACTATTGGGTATGTGCCCTTAACATTTCTGCCATGAAAAATCATTTTGGGGTCATTTTGGAAGGTTTTCTGGTGAGTCCGTAAAAATGGCGTGAAATGCGGACAAAATTGTTCACAGCTGTGACTTTTGAGTGATAAATGCTTCAAGGGGTCTTCCCCATGCTGTTGCCATGTCATTTGAGCACTCTTCTGAGACTTTTGTGACATTTTTAGGGTTTCTCCATGCTGCCGGGGGGTCATTTCACAAAAATACTCGGGTCTCCCATAGGATAACATTGGGCTCGTTGCTCGGGCCGAGTACACGAGTATCTTGGGAGGCTCGGCCCGAGCTTCGAGCACCCGAGCTTTTTAGTA